>NW_015112752.1:559846-583348 GCF_001443285.1 Poecilia latipinna | reverse complement strand
AGCTGTGAAGTTTGCTGCAGTTCGGTGCTTTGGACATGCATCTTTGAATAAAAGTTTTCAACAACCACTGAAAGGAAGTGAAAACAAATCCTGTTTTGCCAGTGATGATAAGCTCTTGCAGAAGAATCGTGAGTTTGAAACTTATCTATTTACAGCTCACAATATCTAGGAAGAGCTCCCCCGCCTTCAAGTTAATTTGGTGTCACGCTGTTAGAAAATTGAAGCAACATTATTTTTTTAATTGAAAGGAAACTGTTTCCAACATACAAGTGCCTCCTAATGTAATGGAGACAGTCAGTAAACGAAACACATTATATGGATTAATTACACACAAACTGATGTTTTCATGCCTTTCTTTCTTGCTTACAACTGATGGAAATATGGCATTTAAGATTGGAATACATCATTTCAATGAGAAATCTGGGCTTAATAAAAAATACATGCTGAAAGGTTATTTCTGAAAAGAACTTGAAAACGTGGCTGATCTCAAGTCAGACTGATATGTACCTGTAAGTAAGTAGTAAAATACTCATCATGGTTGCCAGGATGTGTCTGTGAATGTATGAATATAGAAAACAGAAAGCAGAGCTAAAACTGTAGCTATATTAAACAAATGTTAAGATACTGCCAATCCTTCGTTCACCTCAAATGTGACAAACAGAAATTATTATCCCAAAATAAAATAATTCCCATTGAAGAATACACAAATATGTTTTTCTTTTTTTTTTTTTTTAAACTTAACAAATAATGATCTATTATTAAAACTAAAAACAACATTTCTCCTATCAGGCATCTGCAGCTGTTTGGACAGAGTTTGTGTTTTACTTATTTTCAGCTCAGCCTGAGCCAAGCTCGGCGGTGTGACTGGAGGCTCTGTGTGAACAATCCAGCAGCAAACGATGGAAACTACCACACGGCTTACGTAATGTTCTGTTCGGCTACATGTGGCCCTTTCTGTTCTTCCTGCTCTTCTCTCCAAGCAGAGTTTTATCATCATGCAGTGGATGAACCAAATATTCAGAGACCTCCATTATTCGCTCCGTTTCAACAGGAGCAGTTATCACCACGCTAATTTCCATTCCAGTGTCAACCTGAGAAGATGATTACCTAATATGATGTCTTTAAATAATTTTATAATTACTTTGCTATGATGATCAAAGCAGTAACACTGTCATGACAATGAAGTCATCCTGTTAATGCCCCAGAGAACATGACAATTAGAGCCACTTTTTGTCTGACATTAAATGACTCTTTGCTGGGAAATGTGCAACACCTGAGACTCTTCTGTCAACCCCTCTGCCTCTTGAGGAGAAAATAACATCTGAATAATAAGCACCTTCCAAAAAACTGAGTCAAAGTCAGTGCCGTTGAACTTGTCTGGCATCCCGGCTGCTGTCAGCTTTGGACCCAAAAGAGTAATAAACTCCTCAAAGTCCCCCTGGCAGTCGCCGGAAAAAAAAAAAAAAAAAAAAACACAGGAATTATTCTACAGTTAGGCAATTTGTGGGTGAAAAGAGGATTTGAATAAGTTTTCTTGAAATGTATTTGTGTTTCTGAACCAGTCACTATTAAAATCTATAGAAAGATAAATCAAAAGGATCAGGCCTTTTCCTTTAAGTCATTCTTAATACAAAGGAAAATGCTAATCAATGGACAAAATACTAAAATGCTGGTTTTAATCTATCCAAGGTCTATTTAATGAATATATGAAAACACAAACAAATTGAACGATTGAAGACTAACACTAAATGTATGCTTCAAACTACAAGTGAAAAGGGAAAAGTTTGATGACTAAGGAATTGGATGCCAAAATAAGTACACTAAAACAAGATTGAAGGTTTATTTGTATCTTGTAAGTCTGGCTTTTATGTACAGTTGTTAAGTTCTGATACTATTTTGAGAGGGAGAGTGAAAGGAAGTTGACCAGCATTTGGAACCAGCTTTGATCTGCTTTCTGCACCAGAACAGTTACACCTTACTGGGTCAGAAGTAGCTGCTGGTGTTTCTGCTCCATCAACGTGACCTGTCTGCTGTGGACAGGTGGCAATGTTCTCTGATGGCACTAAATTTTGGACGTTTTGTGGTTTTTCACTTAGGATTCAGAACGAAGTGATTCACTTATTAAGAAACCAAGTGGCATTGAGCACGAGGGTGTGACTGGGTGTGGGAGATAACATTTCACAAACTGAAACAACTCAGAGAAAAGTGAGCCAAGTTTGACCTGGCCTGTTTTTAAGGATGGCTTTTTGGTGGGTTTGCTGGTTCTTTCTGAGTCAGAGTAAGAATCCAGGTTAGAGCGTGATTCTGGGAGAGGCGATGTCAGGAAACCAATCAGCCAGTCAGAGGTTTGGGTTAAATTGAGGGCGATGCCATAAGTTCTATAAATAACATAATTGTTGAATAAAACAAGTTATTGTCAACTAATTGAATAAAATAGAGATTCATGTTCAAAGTTTAATACATTTGTCAATATTTTAATTTAGACTTATCATAGTTTAAACTTTTCTGAATTTTTCACATACAGCGATTTTATAAACAACCATACAGACAAGCACTTATTTTGAGCAAAGTCTCTGCTATGGTCATAAATGTTGATTACAAAGGAACTTTTGGCTGGGCTCAATGGATCCACCAAGGACAGTTTGAATGGACCTCGAGAAAAGCAATTTAGGTAGCTAAAAAAAGCTCAAATTGGAGGTGTTTTTCTGAAACAGAAAAAAGGAAGCAAGAATCTTACCATCCATGTCAAGTCTCTGGATGATGACTTCCAGCTCCACCTCATTTGGCATGTAGCCCAGAGAACGCATGGCCATTCCCAGCTCTTGCTTCGAGATAAACCCATTTCCATCACGATCAAAAACCTTGAAGGCCTCGCGGATTTCTGCAGAGAAGACAAGCACACATACAAGCTGAGGTTTTGGTACAAATCAGGATATGAAAGGGGAAAAGCCTCCACAGACCCATTTGTTATGGTGCATCAATGCCTGAGTCATAGTTATTTGAGGGGATTGGCAGCGTAAGAGAACAGATTCTATTAGTTAACTGAAAAGAGCAAAAATAAAACGAATACCCCTGAACAACACGAAAATCAGAGCAACATTTTGGGGGCAGAGCTCTCTGCCTTGGGTCGTGAATTTTACAGGGATGAATCAAATCTCTCGCATGTGTTCTAGGTTGCCAAAATCCGAAGTGCAAGAACCAAAAATAGCTTAGAAGGAATAGGTTTTGCTTCTATAAATGAAAGGAAAAGTGCAGCCTCCCAGTAGATGTATTTCCTAGTCCCCAAGCAATGCATTTGTAAATTTACTCTCAAAATATTTCACAAATCAACTACTGATCGAACAAGTTGTACATATTTGCAAACTGTTCCATATCTTTGTGCACATACCAAACACAATTTTGACTCTATATTTTATTATAGAGTCATGATCTGGCCATGTGACAAATTTCCCCGCATGTCCAAAGACTTCATGGCAACTTTGGTCATGTGACGATGAATCTGCATGTGCTGCAGAACTAAATAAATAAGGAAGTGATATCAGAGCATCTTTCATTTTCTTGCGGCATTGTGTTAGATTAAACTTTTCTACATACACAACCCATTGTGTGTGAACCTGGTTTCTCTTTCAAAGGCCCTGCAATCTTGTTAAAGAGGATGGCATTGTGAACTCTGAAAAAGCAAAGAGATGTGAAATAAAGATGTGGCTGCCTCTACCAGAAAACGAGCTGTGGTTGTAGGTGTGTTAACGAGACACGTACCTACAACCACTTAAATAGAAACAGCAGTAGTTTAGCAGCAAATGTTTTCCATGATCATCTCAGGTCACAAACAGGGAAAACCTGTGAGAGGAGCGACAAACAAGAGATGATTTTAGAAGACCCCTGACTCTGGAGGATGTAGAGAGACTATGCAAACAGGAATGATCAAAGATTTGTCTCTGCAAGCGCCATCCTTGTAAAATGTCACAGAAGAAGACTGCCAGATTGGAACCATTAAAGCCAGGTACGCCAAAGGACATGCAACGCCACTGGTTTTGTAAAAAAAATACTTAAAAAGTTACATTTTTCACTTACCAAATGAAAGTACTCTTCTAAAATGACCAGTGGCAAGATTATAACAAATGGACTGAAAATCATTTTTGAAAGGATTTTGAAATATCTTTGTTATGGGTGCCAATTGAGGGTATTGTGTTACGCAATGAAAGATGTATTCTATATAGTCACTGTTGTAACATCCGTGTAGTTCGGCACAAGTCTAGATTCAGGGCTTTCATAAGGTAACATTGGTGCAAAAAAATTGCTTCCTGATGAAAAAAACGGTTGAGTGGGTTTTGAGAAAATAAGAAAGCCAAACATCAAATGGTTGCTAAATAATGTATAGCCTGTTGAAGGTATGCAGCTGATAAGAGCGGTCGTCTAGGTAAACTGAATTAAAATTCTGCTTGAAATTATCTCTGCCTCTGAGTTTGCTAAGAAAAAACTATTAAGTAAGTGAAGGGTAACTCTAAAGAAACTTTATCAATTCACTGCAAAGCCAGAAAATCTTGTAAATGAAAACTGCTGCACCGGTGAATTTATCGGGTGTCAGAACTGCAACAAATGGATAGGCCCCAAGCCAAAAAAAACAAAAAAAAACACAACATGACAGTTTGACAAACATTTCAGCTGAAAAGCGAAATATGGAATATCAATGATGGCAGGAAACAGTGTCTCATTCAATGCATGATGTTGCAGCAGAACTCCAGGAAATGGTTTTTCGTAATCAAGTGCATGTCTATGGAACAGACATTATGCCATTGGGACAAGACATTATGTGCCATTGGGACAAGCATCCCTGGCAATCATGTATTACAATGGATTACATCTGGGCATGCAATTTATACAGCAAATCGAAGTGACAGTCGGAGCAGCTGTTTTCCCATTGCTTTTTGCTACAAGATGTCTTCCTGCAGGTACAGTTTAAATCATTGAATGTCAGCAGTGTTTTTTTTTGTTTTTTTTTTCAAAATTCTGGGTGGATCTTATTGTTTACAGAATAACAACATTGCAGTATCCACCTGAGGTCCTTCTGTTTACTTTAGGATGATGGGTTTTCATGTAGTCGAGTAGGAGGCTACCAGAAAGGTTGGTCCGTCTTCTCAAGAAAGCAGCATATTCTTAATGGTGAGTGTTACTCAGTAAATTGCATGTATAAAAAAAGAAAAACAAAGTCTTAAAGAACAAGCTCAAATTGCTTAGGGAGGAGCTTCCTAGTGTAGCAGTCATTACAGAATATACATTCCCCTTCTGCACAGGCCAGAAATACAATAAACCTCCTATCAACTCCAGAAACATGAGCAAAACAAATAAATTACCTAAATCTCTTGTGTCTACTTACAACTACATCACACACACTCCTGCTGAAAGAAAGTAAATATTCTCTGAGGTAAGCACACCAAGTGAAATCTCTGCAAAAGTAATTTGCCAACAAAAAAAAAAATACAAATTCTTTCCACATTCTACCAAATAAATTCTAAATATCCTCATATTATCCCACTTCTACTTAATTATGAGCCCTAATTGAACTGGAATCATATGCAATCCCTAACAGTGACTCAATCTTAATTAAAAAACTGCTTCTGCTGGAATATTTATCCCAGTGAATAGCTGTAATATTGGTCTTCGTTTGCACAGATAACTTGAATTGTTCCGTTTTAAGGACAATTAATTATTACACTTTTCTTTAAATCATAGTTAAGACTCAAGTGTTGAATGACTGACATAAAAATGTTCTTATCTAATGCAAACATTCTGCCTGTAGACTGCCTGTCACTCTAAGTTTCTGACAGTTATGAAATCAAATACTGTATTGTTTGTCCCTAGGCCTGATTAAACACAAAAATGTAACAATCATCTTTGGATATTTTAACTTTTATCAACAATCACATCTTAATAAAATCTACCAAAAACTGTCATGAGCTTATTTAAAATACTTTAAAAATTAATAATCATATTTACCCCAGTACTATAAAAATACGCATTGATGTTCAAAAAATAATAAAAAATATTAATGCTCCTTAACATAGAATTTATGATTGAAGCAGACAACCAGCTTTTTATTTTGGCTTAATGACATATTTAACATTGTTTTTTGTTCTTCTCTATATAATTCACAACATAAGGTGTGGGAGGTTTTCTTCTCTTCACTCTCAGTTTGATGATTTGAAAGTCTGTTCATGTTCTACAGTGAAAAGACAATTTGTTTCATTTGTTTATTAGCTTTGCTCAATATATCACTCTGCTTGGAATAATACTGAAATTGAAATTATAGCTTGAACAAACCTAAAAAAGGCAGCTGTAACAAATTAGAGTATTTTTTAAGTTGGTTCAAAGAACATTTTTCAATGTTCATTTTAACAGTTCTTGTTGAGTCTAAACAGCAAACATGAAAATATTTATTTTGCCTGATGTTATTATGTTCCAATTGTGTTATTTATACAAAGTATTTTCATTTTGATCTTTAAAATACTAATTGATGTTGTGATCTCAGTGTTTGTGGAGACTTTATACCAAATACTTTTTATTTTATCTGACTGGAGTAATTTCTTGAAAAGCTAGTTCTTACGTCTACTTCAGTAAAAATAAGTTGAAGTAGTGCCACTCCTACTTGAGTAAAATTTTTAGGTACTCTACCCACCTCTGCTCCCAGGATTCCCTCAGTAATTCAGTGAGGGGAAAGATTTTTTTCCACTGCTACATGGCCAAGATGAAAGCCACACCGAACGAGAAGTTCAACAGCCAATCGAAGCCAAAGAGAGTAAGAAATGGGAGGCTGAGAAGTGGAGCACACTCTCTGGGACCACCATCACTCCAACCTGGTTGCCCCAGAGTGACATTAAAGAGGTGTGTCAACCATGGCAGCCTCACAATGTCCACAGCTTTCAGCATCTCAGGCTAAATCTTATCTTAATGACCTGGAGAGAAGAGCGCATAACACATAAAGCACACAGTTTTCAATAAGTTTAAAAACCTTTTTTATGATTTCAACTTAAACCTTTCTATCATTTGATGTATGCTTTGCATTGTTGTGTAGCCCTTTGCATTAGTTGCGTTTCCATTACAAAATGTTGTCAATAATCTGCGGATTTTGTAAAAATACAATTTTGCCATTAAAAAACATGCTTTGCCATGATCCTCAAACTACTTCCAGTCGTTGTCTTCTTCGTGGTTTGCACATTGTTGATCATGTGACTTGTGTGATGCAAAAAAAAAAAATCAGTTGCAGTTTTGCCAAATAAACCACTTTATCCTAGCACCTTATCCTAGTTTTTACAATATTGCTAATTTATTTTCGAAATGTCTACCGTTTTGCACAATTTTATGGTCAATAAAAACACAGCTACTTGTATGGAGGACATACAAGACCGATTCCACTAGTTGTCCTGTACAGTCATTCACTCTGTGGGAGGCAGAGACAGAAAACATATGTGTTATTTTAAATCTTTCATGAGTGTAGCTAAACATTTGTGTCAAACCACCAAAGCTAATACAGAATTTAACAAAGCTGTTCAATGTTGAAGGAATAAATCAGCAGGGGGATTTTTGGCTATTTTTCAAATGAAAGCAAGAATAAAAAATTATTTTAATATCTCTTTACATGCTATTTTTTTTTACCTTTACTGAAAGATTAATTTCATTCTCACCATCATCTGTTTCATTTTATGGTATAATTATATTTCTGCATGTTTTTTTTGTTTTTTGATTGCTGCTGTTGCATCTTTTGAGACAGCAGCACCTCCCAGAAGGTGTGAATATGGTTGGAAGTGTGTGGTATTTGCTTTGATGTTTTGAAGAGCTTTTTGGCCTTCGGAGATGCTAAGCCGCCTGGTCCCCTGTGGTGTGATTCAATGAAGGATGATAAACCCAAGTTGAGATTGAGATCCGAGAGCCAAGCATCTAAAGCTGAACTCCCACAGAGAATAGTGCAGTACACACCACATATATGGCATATATATCACTGAGAAGCACGAGACACATCATCACTTTCCATACTCTACACAGTAAAAGCAGCTAAAACTGAGATGATTCATGCAAACATAAAGGATCTTTACATAAAGGTGCTTCTCAATAATAAAATAATTTTTTCCAAGCTCTGCTCTATCTTCCTTTTTGGACACTTCTGTCTGCGGGGAAACTGTCAAGATAACACTACTCACCCCTATGACAGTGTCGGTTATAACATCCTTTTTTCTGTATTAAATGTCCTTTTATTATTGTTTTCAGCCAATATTCTATTTTCTGAGAATCATATCTTTGGTTTTCACTAGCTATAATCCATAATCATTAGAAATAACAAAGATAAATAACTGAAATCAGTTACTCTGTGTAAGAAATACATATACAATTTATGTTTTTTAATTGAATTACTGAGTTCAATACATTTTTAATGACGCATGGAGATCCACAAACGAAAAACATTCTTGCACATAAGATATTTACCTTTTTGAATTATGCCTTGAGCAGAGCATCAATACGTTTTATGTTTAATGCTTTACTGCTGCTAAAAATAACAGTAAAAGGGAAAAAAAAAGCCAATTATATGTTTTGCACTGTGAGCATAACAACCCAATGCCAGGGTTTTTGTGAAAGTGAAGTATCCATGAACGTAATCCAGAGCTTCTTTTTTCCCAGAGCCACAGATCCTCTTTGCTTCAGTCAGACCTACATCTGTTCAGGACTGCTTTGGATCAGTAATTGCAGCACACCCACTCTTTATGTAAGACCTTATCAGGATGAGAAAAACACTGCGGTGCTGTTTGTGTGAACCTAGGGCGACTATTTTTAAACACCCATAGGAACCTCAGTTCATTTTTTTAGCGAGATACGGGCCTGCTCAAACACCCAGAAGACTTTCTATTACCATAATAGGCCTCTAACAAGTCCCTGGAGAATACAAAAGGAGTATACGGCAAGTTTTTAAGTTGACTGAATGCTGAGGGAAAATCCCATTTGAGTGTTTGGGTGGCATGAAGTTTTAGGGATATTAACTTTGCTAGTGCAGCGCGGATATAAGCAAAGAAAGAAATAGGAGGAGGAGGGGAAAGGTAAAAGTAGATGAGATGTTTTATCATAAAAAAATAAAATAAATTCTCTGAGTTAACTTTTTAAACCCCACTTGACCTTGGATGATGGAAAAAGGTAAACGGCTGTGAAATTTTCGCTGATTTTTGTTCTTTCTCTTTATTTCCCAGGAGGGAACGAGTATCATTGATCTGTCTCCAATTTTTTTATTCTTTTTAAAGTTGCAAGTTTTCATCATCACAGCACAAAACCAAGCTGAGCCAGGCCAATACCCACAAGGCAAAAAAAAAATAAAATAAAAAATGTGAGAAGCACCTCAAGCAAAGGTTGGATGTGAGCGATCAAAAGCATTCGCTATGCTCCGCGAATTATTCATCAATGTCTTAGCAGGTTCGCCAACTTAATGGTATCATCTCATTTATAGATGAGTTTTTTTACGCTCCTGGTATTGTCTAGTCTATTGCGGACTGGGCTATATTGTTTATCAAAGGAAGGAAATATTAGCTGCAGGGGAAAAAAGCCCTTCACGTTCCAGAACTCATCACAGTTGATTTCACAGGTGATAAAGTCTGGTGGAGTCACTCCTTCATGGCAATCGATCAGAATGGGAATAAATTACTTTGATTCAACCTACCCGACAGTTGCAATCATCACATTTCACGATATTCTACGCTAATCTGCACCTCGTGTTTTCTATCAAGACCTATTTTGTCGAGGTTAGATGTCGGGGAAGCCAGAGAAAAAGATTAACTAAGAATTTGTGAGAAGACTGCATTTGCTGACATGATTAAAATGTGAAGTAATTTACCTGTAAGAATTTAACAACACCATATTTCCATTCTAATTTTGATAAAAGCATATATTATTGCCGTAAAGACACAATTCTCTTGCTTGATGTATATAGTAAAGGGACATAGCTTACTTTGATGATGTGCAAATCCAATCAAACTGGGTTAAACTGTAACAATCTTCTTCTCTACTGCCCTTTTCTCAAAAATGAAACCAAACAGATTAATAGTCCACTTGTAATCCGCAGGACTAAAACATTGCAAAAAGGACGTTTTGTGTTTGATCAATTATTTCTTTGTTGTAGCACAACTTCTAGGAGATAAAATTCATTATGTTGAAAGCTTGTTTATTTCTATTAAATGGTGCCACATTTATGAAGCAGAGTTAAGTAATTTGGGTAAAAATGTCTCTATTCCTCTACTAGGAATTCATATCTGCTTATTTTGCCAATGACTCTTATTTGATGTCAGTTGTTGAATAGGATTCTTGAAGTTTGAAGAAACAAGACATATTGGACATGTAGTTAATTATTTATTTGAACAGTTGCATCATTTGAAGAGACATAAACTGGTTTCTAATGATATAAGTTTCTTCCTTCTTCCTGCTTCAAAATTCAATATGGCTTTGGTCCCACTAAAGGTAGTGATAAAGGAAACAGGTTATCCCTCCTGTTAGCACTGCATTTCATTAAACCAGCTGCCAGGTCATAATGCACAGCCTTTGTTTGTGAACATGGTTCCAGTCGCTCAATAAAAAAATGAAACTGCGTTGAATATATTGTTATCACTTATAGTTTTTCACGGACTTCAGCTGCACCATAAACCTTTAGGGTTAAGTTGTTCTTCACACTTCATGATGAAAAATGTCAACACCAACTGGAGAGTCAAAGTTGACCCATTTCTGTTTTACCTTTGTTTTCCTGCAAATGGTAGTCACAGAGCCATAGTGAGAGCAAGAAATGAAATAATAAAATAGTTTTGCTTTACCAGTGATACAGCAGAAAGCACTGACAGCAGCTACTTAGATCGCTGGCTACAAGGAGAGCAACACCACTTTATGATCCTCCATTATCCTCCAACCTGAGAAATACATTTTTCACATGAATCTTAAGCAGAACGGAGCGTGCTAAGACTCGCATAGAGGAACTGAATTTAATTTTGAAGCTTTAAATGCATATCAGATTAACTTTAAAGATGTGATCGTGACACAGAGCTCACCCACAGTGTTGTTGGTGTGGTGGAAACACCCAGCACCATATTTCACACATGTTGCCAAGGTGGATCCTCCACCACTTATCTTTGTTTCCACAATCGCAGCTGCATTTACAGGAAACACATCCCTCTGATCTTGCTGGGTTGATCTGGGTGATGTGAATGACTAAAACAATCTGTAAAGGATGAGAGACTGACGTAAAATTAACAACTGGATGCAATCAACCATCCAGTGTTGCCACAGACTTCTCAGGAGGAGGTACTGGTGCAAAACAAAGAGTGGAACGATTGGCTTCTGCAGTAGTCCAGGAAGTAATAGTACATCTATAAACATGATTTTAATCATACATAAAGTTTACTTGGAATATACTGGATACATTTCATGTCTTATATCATGCACTGGGAAGCCCTGTGCACCAAAACTGAGCTGCTGTTAAAATTACAATGAGAAGAAAGTCATAAAGTCTGGAGGAGATTCATGCAAAGCAGCAAAACAAAATCACTCCAATGTTTCTCCTTGAAGTTTGGGGAAGAGCAGCAGAGAGTGTGGAGAAAAGACTGTCTCGTTTTTAGAGTTAATGGGTGAAAACTATGATTTCCATGTTTTGTAACGTAGAACCAACGTGGAGCATAGTGGCCCATACAAATTAAATAAGCAGAAGAATACAAGATGGAAAAATCAAATTTTCTTCACAAATTGTACTGAAATGCAAACACATTCACATTATCCTTTAAACAGATTGCCAACATTTTTTGTGCATTTTGTTCCTGCAGGATTGATTAAAGCATCACCTTCTGACAGGCAAGAAAATACAGGAAACAGTTTGACAGACAGACTCTGACACTGATTGTTGTTAAGATGGTTGAAAAGTCATGTCTGTCTCCTGAAGCAAATTATAATCTGAGCCAAACAATCACTCGTTTAAAACAGTTTTATGCCTCACTGAACTTTTTCAGCTAGTATTGATATTTGTGCTATTTGACTATGCTGTGTGTTAACAGGCATTCACTTAGGCATAACAGATGATGCACTTTGGCTACAAATGCTTACAAGCTTCCCTGCAAATCTCCAGGAGAAACATTTCAGAAATCTACAAAACTGAATCTTCAAAACAACATAAAAAAAACTTGGATATAAAATTACATATTTGACTTAGAAGCTAATGTCCCTTCAACATTTACTTTGTAATTATCGATAGCACTTCAAAGGGTGCAAAGCATTAAAGAGGGATTTTTCAGACATTATGAGATTCACAAACCAATTTTTGAAGCTCAGACTCAGGAGGAGCAGCATGGTTTTCACTCTGAAGCAGTGGATCATATATTTATGCCTTGTAAAATTGCAGAAGGAAGCAGATAAAAGATCTCAAAAAGCATCATGATTTAGAAACAGGAGAAAAAGCCACTGACATGTATCAATCTGAAACGGATTACAAAGCCATTTTGGAGGCTTTGGGTTTCCAGCAAAAAGTAGATCAGTGTTTTTTACACTAAGTTGTCTTTAGTGTAAAAAACATTTTTTTTAAATAAATGTTACATTGTGTAGCTTTAAAGATTTCTGTAGAAACACCTGACAGAAATAGAAATAAAGCATAAATGAAAATCTGTTTAAAATAGTGTTCAGGCCAGAATATTCATCAATGTTCAATGTTAGCTGTTCAAATATGTTTCGGAAATAAAAAAAATATGTTTTACAATTAATTTATACACTTTAGCTTTAGATATGCACATAAAGGAGTACTAGTACAAACACCATTCAAATGGTATAAAACTTGTGTTTTCACAAGAGGTTTTCACAACCGGTGGCTCACCAGCTGAGGTGCCGGGTCACATCAACCTCTGAGAGACGGCTCATTTCTACTCACATCTTTATCACCATCTATGTCAAGTGGAGTTTTTTCATATAACAAATCCAGGCAGGTGACACATTCAAGACATCCATTTTGAAATTCATCCCCGCCTGTCTGTCTGTCTGGCAGGTTGTGTAAGGCAGCCATGCATCATGGAGAGCAGGAATAGTGTTGGACAGAACCACATGAAGGAGGAGACGGGCAAAGTAAGATTTATTTTCCTTATAACCATCAGTGCAACACATTCGCAATGTCACAAATGTACTTTTTGTTACTGTTTAGTTACATTTATAAAGTTGACTTTGTTCACTTTTTTTTTTTTTTTGCAATATTCAGGAACATAATATTCTGTAATCCACAAATAACTAAAAATCCTGGACAATTTACAAGCTACTTAGTGTAGAGGAGCCCTAATTGTTTGTTTCTTTACAGATATATGCATTAGACATAATCTTAATTAGCTAACAACAAAAGCTGGTTAAATTGCAGAATACACAGTGCCTTGTAATCTATTCAAAACCCTGAACTTCCTCAGATTTTCTCACATTACAACCACCTTCAAACAGGTGGAATCTCTACCAGACATTCTCCAAATGTCTGTGTGAGCATGCATTTATCTGAGCCATTCCACTGTAGCTGCCATATTTTGTTTATTCTCCTTGATGGAAGGATGAATTCCCACCAAGTCTCATTTTCTTCACCATCTAATATGTTCTCTTTTAAGATTTTCTGGAATTTAACTCCATTCTGTTTTCATCTTTTCTTCAACTCTAAATAAATGCCTTGTTCTATGAATTCCCTTTACGATAATGCTGTCATGATCCTGTGTCAGAACTGGATGTGGGGTGTTAAGTTTGATGCGAAGCATTAGTTTTCTGTTAGAAGTAAACTGATTCTTCCTTTTTAGCTGTGGGTTTCTGCAACTCTTGAAAAGGATTTTACTTGGTGGTAGCAGAGCCACTAACTTATATTTTCACTTTTTGCCACAATAAAATTGATGGATGTTTGTGTCAGTGATTGTGAAATATGAACAAGTTCAACAGCTGTGAATGTTTCTAGTGGATGCTACATTTAAAGCTTCAAAAATAAAACACATAATTAAATGTAAAGTTAAAGTCTCATATTGCTGTTAATTTAAAAGACATTAATTTCTAATTGTGTTCTTTTTTTTTTGAAGGTTCAATTTTCCTCTGCGATATTTGAAACCTCTTGTTGGAATGAGAGCCAGACTGAATGCTAATAGAAGTCGATAGCTGAGCTGAACACTCGAGAAATAACGGTGTTTGACTTTAGTGAACACATCTGCTTCATTTCCATGTGAAAACGAAAACAAGCCAGGATATCGTCTTCCCTCCTGATTGGTCATTTTATCATGTGTGTTTGTGTGTCTCACTCTTTATACACCATAAGCTTGAAATAGTCTCGCCTGACCCCCTCAGATGTGCACCCACACACACCGCCCACTGATTCTACACACTATACGTTGTGTCCATAATTCCTGTCTCTCCTAGCAAACGCAGACATCTTTAAATATCTTCATTTGTATTCGTGTAAGTATTTCATGAGGAATGGAAGTCAACCCTGCAGCTCGGGGCAAAGAAATGAGTCAATGTTGCTGCTGCAGATACTGTAGGAGTCTAGCAGTAGCATCAACAATGCCTCACAGGCAGTTTATGCCATTAGAAACTCTGTGTTTTTTTTTCTTTAAAAGCTGTCAGTCAATGCTATTTGCATTTGTAAAACTGATGGCAAGGAAATAACTAAAGCTCTGTTTAATGCTTCAGATGTTTACTACTGAAAACAAAACTGCTTCCTGGAATTAAAGTGACTTTGAACCTCTGAGCAGCTTGAGGAAGCATTTTTTTGGGAGGTTTTATGAGTCAAAAAGACAAATAATCACAATCTAAAAGAGCCAATTTTGTTTTTTGTCTTTATAAATTTGCATGAGGTGATAAATGCTCTAATTACATATTCAGTGCAATTACTCAGTGCTCATCATTTAGTGCTATTTCTGGTATTTCGTAGTAAAATACATAAGCCTTGCAAAACCATTTCAATTCCTTCATCTATATTTTATCACAATACAAACATCTTTGATTTTTACAATATTTTATCTGGATTTTATTTGATATACTAACATGAAGTAGTGCACAGGGAAAATAAATGTTACCTTATCCCTTTTTCCTTAATATAAAAGAGTATACTTTTGCCTGCATTTGTATTTCCTTAAGCCAATATTTTGTTAAAACACCTTTAATCTCAGTCACCTCAGTCTGCAGAGTTTGTCTCTACTAGATTTGCACATCTAGAGAGGGGATTTTTGTTCTTTTGGTCATTGTGTAGGAGCTCAAGCTCCATCAGAGTATTCATTTATTATTTTTTTAAGAACAGCTTTCCAATAGAATTTCAATATCTAAAAAAAATACGCATTGATCATAACTTTTCTAATGCATTTCTATGTTTGGACTTCTTGTCCTGCTGTTCATCTTCCTGTAAGCTCAGACCAGCTTCCCTGTCCCTGCTGAAGAAAAGCATCGCCACAGCATGATGACTCCATCACTATGTCTCTCTGTGGGGATGATGCATTCAGGATGATGTGAGAAATTTGTTTTCCACCATGCATTGTAGTTTGCATGAAGGCCTTGTAAACTTGTTATGTCTTTCTTTCAGCAGTGGCTTTGTTCATTAGTGAGTGATCAATAGGGAATGAATTTGCCTAGCTATGCTGTGAACACATTCTCCTACCTGAAATATGGAACTCTGCAGCTTCTCCAAAATTACCATGAACCTCTCATTATCTCTCTAATCACTGATATCCTTGCCAGATCAGTCAGTTTATACTCACACCCAACTGAAAGTAGGTTTGTGGGAATACTTTCCCTTTCTTCCTTGCACTTTATTTCAATGTAATTATTTTAGGCTATGCTATTTTGTTCCCTAGGTGAATAAATATAACATTTAGACTTAGTATTTGCCAAAAAGACCTAAATATTATCAATCAGAGCAGTGATTGCAAAGCTAAAAGCAGTTATGACTGTGACAAACAATGTTTTTCAAAGGCTTAAGTTTATCTTGGCATAAGGAAAAGTAAGCAGGGATTGTAAAAAAGGTAAGACAAATATCTGTTGGAAATAATCAATAATCCTCCTTTACAACTATTAGGTTTAGGAGGCATGCCAAAGAGGAGAATTGTTTGATCTACCATCACATCATCACACAAGAAGGGTTTTCTAAGCACTTCTCAAACTTTAATTAGGACTGTGTGTTTTGGACAGAGGAAACAAAGTCTGAGCTTTTCAGAAACAAACACTCCAGGTAGGTTAGGATGAAAATCAGGATATGTCAAAAAAACACCTCAAGACAGACAATTGTTAAATATTACAGAGAGTCTGTGATGTTTAGTAAAACATCACAATATCTGATGGCTACTCCCAATAAAATGTGAATGAGTCGTACTTGTCTCTTTCAATAGGACGACATTCTCAAACATATTGCCAAATCAACAGAGAAAGGATTACTTAGAAAGAAAATGTACCTTTTTTCATAATATGGAATGACATAGAAAACCTATTGGTTGAAATAAAGAGAAGAGAGTGCCAAGAGGACCCAGAATTCTGGATGAGAGGAATAAAGAAGAGTCCCTCTTCCTGTAAGCTCCTGTGTTATTACATGTTATATGAAAAAAGACTAAAACTGTCCTCACAGCCAAAGGGGGTTGTACAAAGATAAATGTTATCAAATTAAAGGGTGGATTTTTATATATTTTTCTGTGAGAAATTATGCTTCTGCAAAGAAAAATAATTTTGGCTTTTTACTAATCTTTTCTGCAGAAGTACTATTAATATTCAAAGAACAGTGTACTGGGGTTTTTATGCACTGACATACAAATCTAAGCCTACATACCTAGATTGCTTTTTTTTAAGCAGTTCACCTATGTATGTCAACTGAATTAAATTCCTCCAATGTAACATTTTAACATTTGCTCATTAATAAATTGATTGTTTCACTCTCACCCCAAACTAATGAAGGTGTTTTGAGGTTTTTGGGACATTTCCCTAGAGAGTCTGTCAGCGACAGAAGAAATCTGGCTACAATTAAGAAAATCATGGTGTAAAAATAATGATAAAAATACAGAACTAAATGTTTCCCATTAGCTTTGAGGAAAATGTTTTTAGTGATGAATTAGAAAACATTAACAAATGGTTGAAATACATAAAAGTCATCAAGCAGGACAAAGAAAAATGATTTAGCCTAAATCAATAGCATAATATAACAGTGGATATTCCTGGGACTGAGCCTAAAGCCAGCAGTTTTCTATTCATCTAAAGATGAGATATTGACCATCTTTGTATCCTTAACTTTGTTGCAGAGATACAAAGATGGTCAGTATCTCATATTTAGGTGAGTAGAAAACTGCTGGCAACTGCTTACATGATTCCCATTTTGGGAAATAATGCAAAAGCTTTAGGCTCAGCCCCAGGAGTATGTTGAAGCTTCTTCCAATAGGGCTGTTGTTAGGCAGTGTGGAAATGGGCTACCCACTTAATTCCACCTGCAGCGATATTGACACCGAGCGTGTGTGTGTGTGTGTGTGTGTGTGTGTGTGTGTGTGTGTGTGTGTGTGTGTGTGTGTGTGTGTGTGTGTGTGTGTGTGTGTGTGTGTGTGCGTGTGTGTGTGTGAGTCCGTGTGTGGCTAGTGGAGGAGGTCTAAACTATATTGAGCTGCAGTAATATGATCAACTGTTTTTTCCATCTTGTGTGGGAGGGGAAATTGAGAATATGGAGTCCAATTCAATTTATGCTCACAACATTGTGCATTAAGATACTTGCCACCTCCCTCCACATTCTGCCCACCCATCCTCCAAAGACACACACACACACGCACATGCACGCATGCACACATGCATGTATGTACAATGTTAAAAATTCATGCAACGATTCTAAAAAGCTTTGTGTAAATCAAAGCTTTGACAATCTTCACAACCTCAAAGTACAGTGCCACTGGTCCGTTCCCAAGGTGTCCATTGCAGTAATTGAAAATCAAATCCTCGGTTTGAGCTTTTGGTCCCCGTGCATGCACTTGCACACACACTCACATATTCACTAATGCGCAATTTCTTTCTGTGACAAAGCCCCGCGTCCCTGACGGCCAAGCTGATGTATGTGACACCTCTGTCTCCCGGCCAATTCTCGTCCGTCTCTCCGGAGACGAGAGCGATGACGAGACACTGTCGCTCAAGCAGCAAGTTTTCTCATCAATAAGTCATTTGTGAAACAAAACCACCGTCAAAATTCAATTAAAAGATACTAAATGTTGCTCAGTGCATTACAAGTTCAAGACTTACCAATGTTTAAAGAGTGGGCAGTCAGGAAGCCTTGACCTAATTGATTTTGCCGGCTCTCTCAGCCTTTCTTCATTGACTCCCCGTTAAATCTAACATAAATTGTAAAATTATTTCTCTGACATAAAAAGCTCTGAATGATCAATTTCCTTTTTATTTTACAGAAAATAGTCTTCCATTATGTTTACAACAGATTGCTGGTTTAGGGGATGTTCCTTGAATTTCTAAAAGCAAATGCTTACATGATTTATATAATCATGTAAGAAGGTCAAAAATATCACAATCTTAACAAGTTTCTAATAAAAAAGAAACAACTGGTCCGTTTAAATGGACTGAACACTGATGGTGTGAAAGTACCCTTAGTCTGGGTCGTTATGGCAGCTGTGAAAGTTCACATAAACTCGGGTCTAGACCAGCAGGCAGATTCTAGCCTGCTGTAAGACATTGTGTAAAAGTGAAACAAATCAAAGGGTGTGAATTTTTTTCACGTTCTCCCCAAATTGATGCGAGTACTACTTCTCTACTGTGAAAGCTTCCTAAATGCAGTTTTAATACAGTGTTGTGTTGCTCAATGTGTTTGTGCCATGCAGCATAAAAGACTCAATGAGACGTCTTGTCTGTGGCTCTGTCATCTGTTTTTGAAGAGTTACAAAGATAATGGTGCTAAAAGCAGCATTTTGTCTTGATAAGCTAAATGCTAAATAGTTTTACAATACAACTCTTGATCGATAAGCAGGAATGTATGCATCTGCTAAGCCGAATAACAAATCTGATGTTTTTACTCTACTTTTGCCCCATCCTACTCCAGAAACCCTCAGCCACACCGCCCAGTGAAGTCAGTGACCGTGTGGGGAAAGCCTTCCTCTTCCACAGCCTCTGAGACTTCTCTCCCATAGAATCGCTAATGATCTCCAACAACTGAAACAGCAACAACCTCTGCTCCCATGTGCTGCCTGCAAAGCATCCCGGTGCTTCCCCTGTCACACCACCAGTGTGACTTGAGCTGCAAAGCCCAAATGGCTCTGTTTGTCTTGTGACAGCATGTGTGCAGCAGGCATAAGTAGATTTGATTAATTAGCGTTTAAATGAAGTGTTGCCTGTTTATTGCACTCCGAGCTTGATTGTAAATTAAATTGGAATGGCGGGAGGGAAAACAGAGATCCACTTTCGCAACAACCTTGGCTTCTCCTGCAGCAAATATCAATGACAACAACAGAGGATAGTCGTGTTTATGGTCTGTAGAGAGTCATTTAAGATGCTGTTTAAAGCAACACTTTGTGAACAACTTTACCACTACAATGCCAATCGTGATCATTACATGTTACAGTATTTTGCTAAAAGAAAACAATGAAAAATGAAAATTGCTGATGTCCCACCTCCTGTGAGGAGAAAGTTTATGTTTGTTAGTATCATGTGGAAGAGCAACATTACAATTTCATGGACTTCCTTGAAAAATCTGCACTACCATCCAAAGAAAAGGTGTGCTTTTCATATACATTTCTGTCAATGCTTCAATGGGAGAAAATCAGTTTTCAAGCAGAAGCACACAGTGATGTCTCAATCTGCCAATTAAGGCATTCAGAAATGTCAAAATAGCTTGTGCTCTGCACTGCAGTTTCCAGTAGGCACACAAAGTGATTTCTGAAAATGTAAACCAATGCTTTCAAATCTCTAAACATGCCTTTTGAGCATTTTGTCCACATGGGACAAAGGATGGACTGTAAGGTAAAAACACAGAGGGAATCCATAAGCTGTTCTTTTCTCAGCATAACCAGTTATAACCAGTTTATGTTTTATCTATGTTTTATCATTTTACTTGTCTTATTGTAAAGATCACTCATATTTTTCTGAATTTAGCAACTCTACATGTAACAGCCATTCCATGTAAGTTTATGCTGAGTTCCAAAACATCATTGTTCTTAATGAGCTACTGACTGGATGATCATCAAACACAGCAACAATGTGAAAGATGGGAGCAGAGCAGGCCATTAGGTATGAAAGCTGAGACTGAAAGTCAGGGTTATTCCACCATAAAAATATTGGGCTTTTTTTAACTGCTAGTTTTAGACTTAAAAATAATAAATTAGATCAGTGGTTCATAGAACAGAACCAGTGTTTATTTTACGTAAATAAATCCTATAAACAGTGAATCACAAGAAGTAAAAATGAAGCTTTTTTTTTCCATACAGCTGTATTTGTGTCACTGCACCTCCTGTTTTAAACTGATACTTTAAAAACAGATAAATGAGAGTCGATGATATTGATGTTGCAGCTTTAGTGGATATATATATATATATATATATATATATATATATATATAAAATCATGACCTTTAAGAGATGTGTGCTTCCAGGTTTAATGAGCCAGGCGATTCCAGCTTCCATAAATCCATCTTCCAGCTGTAAGCCCCCAATTTATGTAATTATATATTTGTTTTGCAAATTATTCACTGGTCTCATCAGGAGCAGCTTGTTATTACAAATGTCTTTGAATAAAAACGTGTCTGTCTCAGAAAGGGCTGCACACTTAAGTGAGAATCTTGAATTTGATATAAGTGACATAGTTGGCAAAGTTTGATCATTTGGCAAATTTTCTTTCATTCAACCTAATTATATGACAACAAAAAACAAGATTAACAGTAAGTACAACTGGGAATGCCCAAATCTGTCTGAGAGCTGTCCAAGGTCCTAACCGTGCGCCTCCGTCATACAACTACCTGCTGGAAGCTCACCAGCTCAAATGTCACTGTATGACCCTGTCATGAATTCACACTGTCAATATTGACTCACAAACAGCCCTGTGATGGCCGCCCGGTCCGTGTGAACAGGTGCAATCTCACCTTCAACCTCGTCTTCGGGCAGGTTCACCGGGGCGCTGTAGAGGATGTCGGGGATGGTGCAGATGCCCCGGTACATCAACGTGGAGGTGACTGGGTGCATCGGCATGACTGCAATCTGTGTCTCCCACCTCCACCCTCGTCATAAAGAAATGTCTACAGATTTGATTCCAACTTCCCCCTGCGGTCACCGAGGGAACGGAGCAGCGTGCTCATGGATGGAGAGCATGGGTGGTGAACTGGGAGATGCGGTGAAATCCGCAGCGCGTTCCCTTCACGTTTCCCTTGGGTCCATGAATGAAGAGCAGGAGAAAAGCAGAGGGAGTCTCACCTTCTTGCAGTTCAGTTGCACGCGTTCAAAACAACACAGCAGCCTTTTGAAAAGTGCACATTGCGCGCAAATTGCCTTGACCGCTGCACTACGATTGGTTAGGACGAGCTCCACGTTAAGTAGCGGAGGGTGTTGCTTCCTGATTTAAAACGTTTCAAAACGGCAGGTCACATATCACCTGATTGCCCGGTTTCAAATCTGCTTCCAGCAAATCCACGCGTCCACTTGTTGGATTGCTGCTGCAGGCGCGCTCACTTAACGCGCTCCGAGCTCCAGATACCCTCCCTCCGTCAGAAAATACGCGATGAAAACCCTTCACACTGGTAAATAAAATGGGTTATTAACTTAACTGTCTCTCCAGCACACTAGGAATGATGACGGGTTGGCACTTGTTCAGATCTTCACAAGCATTAATTAATGTATCGTTCCCTAATTGGTCGCTGGCACAAAGGCGCGTTGCGATCCATATGTTCAGGGCTGAAAGAGGTTGAATAAAGCTCCGAGCAGGAATCAGAAATGCTGTCAGTCTGCTTCATCTGTTCTAGTCTCCACACCGTCATCGGGCTTCATGTGTACACACACACACACACACACATACACGCATAGATCCACATACACAGACTTCATGGGAGTAGGTATTCCCCCTGGTGCAGCACGCTCCCTCTCTCCTTTTGTATTCTACTGTATTCTCTGTGACTTTTATATATCCATGGCATATTTCAGGAAAAAATAATTAACAATATGTTTAGTAATCCTTATTAACTGTAATAAAACAACGTCAAGCTTTGTTAATGACATGTTGGTCATAAACTTAAGACGCAGATCTGCTGCCCTGGGGTGAGAAAACGCCTATAACTTTAAAACCGATCATCTTCAGTTGAATGTTTCCCTGAATTTCAATGAAAAGCAGCGTTTTCCAAATAAACGTCTTCGTTTTGCAACCCCCCACAAAATGTTACTTTTAAATTAGAGCAACTTGAATTTTTAATGGCTTTTTCCAGTGCATGATGTGCATTCCCTGAGCAGCGTTTGGGCTTCTGGCGGAATGGGTGACAGGTAAATGCCTTCGGTACAGAGACAATTATTTGGAGCTGAAATCTTCTCCTACACAGCAAAAGTTCTAAATCGAGTTCTATGCAAACGTTTTAAGAAGTCTCTTATTTCTCCATAGTCTTAATTTGTAGCTCTATTCTATGGGGTTCAGATTTTTTAAAAATATAGATTACCAAAGTTATCATTTGGACAGTGGTTGCAAGCTATTGCTGTAATTTCCTAAAAAATAATTTCTAAAGAGTGTTTCAACATTTCAGAGATCATTAGACTACCTAATACTGACATGCAGTTCATAAAACTGCTGCTGTCTTATTTCTTAACTTACCAGCTCTGCTGTAAGTATATAATTTACACAAGTGTAATGTAAAGAAATTTATTTCTGATTAGAAATGAGAGGCATCTCTGGAAAAGAACTATCAATTGTGATGCAGCAGTTTTTATTTTCATTTTATCAAAAATGGTAATTGCAAACTTGTTTTTACCCATTAGTGGAGACAAAGCTTTCAAAATCTCTGAATTATTATAATTATATTTTAGATGATAGACACAATTTTACATGTTCTTTCTGGGTGATGAGATATTATTTGTACTTAATGTTAATGAGTGAAAAAGTCAGAATCATTATTGAAATAACTTGAAACTGACAAAAGTAAAAAAGGTAATAAACCAAAATTTACTGAAAAATAACTTTTGTTTTTGAATTGTGGCTCAACAGAATCATTTCACAAAACATACCTAAAGAAACAGGTCTGGAAAAAAAAAACAATGGAATCTGTAGCTTAATATTATATTTCTCAACATAGAACAGCAACGATTGCAACCAAACAATTTCTGTAATTTTCAATGTCACTTCTGCACCTGTCCACAGGTTTTTGGCCCACTTATGGTCAAACTGCTCCAGAAGTCTCTGGTTGACAGACATGATAGAAATCCAAATAGTAAAAAGCTTACAGCAAAAAAAAAAAAAAAAAAAAAAATTTGTTTTAATTTTTTTAATTTTTTTGTTTTTTTTACAATGTGAAGGCCATTA
>NW_015112752.1:546184-556807 GCF_001443285.1 Poecilia latipinna | reverse complement strand
GGAAAAAAAACCAAAAAAAAAAAAACTTACACAAAAAAAAAAAAAAAAAAAAAAATTGTTTATACTTTTTTTAATGTTTAGTTTATTATGCCATGTGGATGCCAATAAATCTGAAACTGATCCATGTGATTTTTCTTTCTTTCTTTTTGTTTTACAGTAGACCTCAAAGTTATGTTGATCAAATGATAATAGCAGTGCTAGGTAAATAATGAATACGAATCAATGGCATTTTGTAGTTGTAAACCACATTTGTATATATATTATGCTCAAACATATTTTTTAGAGCGACAAGTCAATTTGCATTAAGTTCCACAATCTGTTTTATTGTCATCAAAGTTCGTTCTAACTTGCCACTTGGCTTCACCATCATGTGTTTCCAGGTCAGTCTTTGGCTAAAACATGAAACTGTTTTTTTTTTTTTTTTTTAATTAACTACTGACACACTAAATAGTCAGAATACTCGAAAAAATATAATAAAACAATAAATAGAAAATAGATATCCATTATCATCAACAACAGCAGGCAAGGAGGGAGATAAATCAAACAAATAATGTCATTTTTAAAAACTTACATCAATTAACTATTCAAAAACGTTTCACCATCATGTGGTTTTAAAACATATTAGAAAATACAAGATGCACTTCACTTTGATAGCTGTATAGTGAGTTCCAACAAACCTTGTATCGGCACCTCTCTCTTCTCCTATCAACAGGAGAAAACTCTGAAGGTCAGACCAATTTCAAATTCAATAACCGCAGTTTTTAGACTCCCGGGCATCATGGGAGGCTTTTGTCACTGGAAATGTGTAACGATTACCTCGAATAGGCCGGTGTTTTTCAAATTCTAGAAATGGGCTTTGGGCGTATGTGACCTTCTGTAGAATGATACTTTGAGCAGAAGTAGTAACAGTCTTTTTAGGTTTTTATAAACTGCAGATGGACGAAAATATAAACCATATGGGGAAATAGGGATGCATTTAGTTGGCTCCGGATCCAACTAAATAATGAAAACCATCAGTGAGCCATCTGATCTGCTCCAAATTTATTCTGCTTTTGTGACAATTACCCAAAACACAAAGCAGAATTACAGAAAATGATCTTGAGTTACAAGAAGAAGCAGTCCTGCAACAGATGGTGTGATTCCCCCTGAGCCTTGATCTCATAATAAAGTCTGCCTGGGATTACATAAAGCAACAATGGAAATTCACAGAAGAATTATAACAAGTTTTCTGAGATGCTAGGAGCAATTTTCCTGCCAAGTCCATGAAGCAAAGCCAGTGGATCTGTCTTGAAGCTGAGATTGGTCATAGCTTTCCTACAGTTCATGACCCAACTTACCTTTCAGGGCGTTTCTTATATGAAGTATTAGAGCGTCCATATTGAGGACTCAGAATTATATTTCTGTTAAAAAATTAAATGTCCAGTAAGGACAGATAGCTCAAATGTGGCATCAGAAAAAAAAGTGCAAATTTGAGTCAGCCAATATGGATATAAATATCAGGAAAGTGCATGAAAATGACCGAGAAATGAACTGCACGGATCCATCCTTCCCATCCGAATGTGATGAATCCAAAATAACTGTGCTCAAACGTCCAATATTTCCCTCATTAAGTCAGCAATGTGAAGTTTTTTTGAACAATTTATTAGTAATTGAAGCACAAAGTAAGTGAAAGTTTGGGGAAATATGTAAGTTTGCAGCCGTCAATAGTCATGCAGTACAATGTCTTTTTTTGTCTTGATTTTAGGACAAACGCTTTGTGTTCTAATGGCCACAAAATAAAACCTCAAATGTTTATGTGGCTGAAATAAGATGTGGGATGTCACCTAATTAAAACAATGTAATTAGTGGCAAGAGGTCCAAAATTGGTGAACAAACAAAAAAAAAAAAGGAAAAAGAAAGAAATACAGCCTTAGAAATTATGGAAAAATTATAGTAACACTGAAAATTGCCTGTTTTTGGTCAAAGTCTTTTTGTGCTAACTACTACAGCTCTACAGTGATCTAAAGTCATTGCCCATCCCACAAGTATTTACATTATTATACAGCATCATTTCACCATTATTTATTTTCTCAATTTGTAGTTCTTGAAGTCTGTGGTTCAAAATGCCAAACTGTAAAGAATAATGAGGCCCATTTTTGCTTTATTTTTTAGATAAAACACCGCATATATTTTAAAGGCGTACACCTAACCACCAGCTGATTTTTGAATAAACAAAAGAATAAAAAAGACATAAGTATTTCACGAGGAAAGTTATTTGCATGCTTTATCACATCTAAAAATAAAAAATAAACAGCTTATGACACACTTATAAAACTTAATTGTATAGATTTTTTTTTAAATTATTGATTTCTATTTTTTTTAATTAAAAGTAAGGTGGTGTTTAAAGTAAAGGTTTGTTATGACGCTGCCCCTGTACTGAAATCAATCTGCGTTCTGACTGCGTCCTTGGCTTATGACCAACATAAAAAAATACTAGAGTGAATAATGGCCCATACTGCAAGTCCATTGAGCTGTTCCAGGATTATAAAAATGGAGCCAGAGAGCTGGAAACCAGACTGGATAAATGAAGGTAAAAGCTATTCCTCTGTTTGGAGGAATCAGAGGAGACTGATGTAGTCATTCCAGATTTCTCTCCATAGAGGATAATGCTATTAGGTGACGTGTTTTCAAATTCTGAAACTGCTGGAAGAGATTTAACACGGAGGACCTTCTCATTGCACATCCACCCATCCCATTCATAAAACTTAAATCACTGCTTATTTCCGACTGGGCCTCTACCAAACATGATGTCTGGTGCCACTTGTAAATCTTTCTGAAACAAACAGGACTTTTGCTTCTTGGAGTTGGGTTCATGTAAGTGGATGTCTGCTGTGAATTTCCTTCTGCATGATGCTGCAGGACCAACATAAGCTGCACTCACGGCCTAAACATGTATTCCCCAGGTGTTTTGGCTTGCATTTATCTACATGATACATCTCGCCACAAGCAGGATCGTATCAGTCCTTTTCAAACATTGAAGAGATGTTTTTTTTTTTTTCTTTCTATTTTAGGGGATTTCTGCGGAGAGGAAGTGTAGGAGGAAAAGATTGGCTTTGAAAACAAGGACAACCTCTTTATTTGTGGAAGACACAAAACAGCAACCCCTTGTGGCAATAGGAGCAGGCTGTGTCCTTTCTGTAGTAACTTGCTCTTGATCTTATGAATAAAAACCATCCAAGCCTTTTAAGAGTGAGACTTTGAAGATATCCCAGGTGCTGTTTCAAAAGAAAGAAAGGAAGAAAGAACGAAAGAGAGCACCATGACTCAATGGGGGAAAAAAATGGCAGATCATCTCTGCCTGACAAAGTGAACTTATATTAGAGTTTAGGTCAAACATTTAGATGCACTGTTTAGAAAGACAGAAACATTTCTCTCCACTATCTTATATTAAATAAGACGAAAATTATAATTTACAAAAATTATTTATGTTTGCCAAATACCAGAATTACGAGCGAGAGACTTTTATAGAATTTTTTAAAACTTGTGTCAAAGTTAGATTTCGTTTAGTAGAACTACCTTTTGAATTGTGACCTGGAGTAAAAGGTCTTGGGCACCTGTCTACAAGCTTAATTTTCTAATATGCCACACAAGGAAGTTATGTTTTAGGTGTTGTCTGTTTTTAACTCAAATGTGTTGAATTAACATACCAGAAAGTTACTAAACCTATGAAAATATGACTTAAATGTCCCCATGTCTTTTTTTCTAAAAGCATAGTTTATCTTGTATTTTATTGTGGAACATAAACCTATAAATTAGAAATTAATCCCATTAGAAAATCTTAAATCAGTTGGTAACCTTAAGCTTATGTACATTTGGGTTATGCAAAAGGAGAGTGATCTAAAGCACACTAAGAAGTCCACCTCTGACTGAGGAAAAAAGCAAGTTTAGGACTTTTCTAGTCAAATTCTGAAATGAAGTTCATTGATATGCTGTGGTGTGAATTTAAACATGACAATTTTGTTCCCCCAACTCTCCAGTGTGTCTGAACTGAAAAAAAACTGCAGAGAAAAGCAGCCAAGAGATTTCAATTTCTCTAAATTATTTAAAAAAAAAAAAAAAAAATACACAAACACACATACACACACTCACACACACTGTCAGATATTGCAAAAGTTTGATGATACAAGTCATTTGGCTTGGGGGCAATTATATTTTTCACACATTAGTTTTAAAAATGTGTTTGCCTGGTGTTAACTTGATGAACTAAAACGTTGGTAAAAAGCAAAAACAGGTAAACTGTAAAGAGTCAAACATTTCTCTCGTGCACAATCTCAGTTGATACATGGTTTAGTCTTGTGCACCGGGTAAATACACACTCCCTTTGTAAAGACAACATAAATCAGAATGCAGTTGCTTCCGTGAATCCAATCAAGTGAATTTCTAAAGATTTGCAAAGGTTTGAGTAATTAATTTCATCTCATAACTTATATTCAGGAGTCAATTTCAGCAGTCAGTTTATTGAACAGTTAGTCAAAATGAATCTCAATTTTTTTATCTATTTATTATTAATTATTTATCTCAAGATAATCAGCAGCTTAACAAACTCAACTTTATAAGGTTTAGATACCATATCAGGCTTTTGCATGTTACAAAACATCAAATTGTCCTCGTAATAATGCCACGCAAGCACATTTACATGAATATAAAGTGTTATGCTTTCTTTTAATCAGCCAGGCCTCCTCTCATTAAAACAAGAATCCCTGTGATGCGAGTGAATGCAGAGCTCCTCCCCTGCCACTTTATGAAGCTTAATGTACCATTACAAACCAGTGTCAGTCACATTTTAAATCATGTGGAAGCTTGTTAAACCTTTCCACCACTCCACTGAGACCACTCCTGGGGGAATAACGGAGAACCGTCACAGGAAACCTTGTCTTTTAAATGCTTTAATTTTAGACTGACCATGCAAAAAAACATTAGAGAGATCATAGCAGCAATGGCAGAATGTGAGAAGTGCTTAGGTTTCAAAATTCTGTGTGGACTTCCCCACCTCGTGCTGCAAGGTTATGGAATATCTGAAAAACACATCACGAAGCTGACTCTCCCTCTGGAATGTTAATGTCATCTCCCAAACATCAAAGTTGAGAAAACTGGGGTAAGAAAAGCCTCGTCATGTTTACCTCCTGCGTGAGCTTGCTGAGTGTTTACACACCTTTTTCTGCAGGAACTGTCTCCACACATCAAACATGCCCAAGTCTGTTTTCCCTCTCATGACCCAGAAATGAAAGACAGCACTGAAGGCAGCAGGAAAGCAAAACCACCGGGGAATCTAGCCTTTTGAAAAAAGTTAAGCAAACTCCAACTTCAGTTGGAGTTTAATGAGATCTGATTAGATAACTATGACACCGGTGAAACTGCCTTCTTCCTTTTTCTTTCTTTTCTTTTTTTTTTTGCGTCAGTTTTTCCATGAGGCTAAAATGTCCCGAACAAACTTATGTGCCTGTTTTTCTGAAATGAGGTCATGTCAAGTGTTTATGGACAGTCAGTATCTTACCTCAGCTGTCAGACATTTTGCTACCTGGAGATTTACAATTCTAAAGATGGAATGTAACATCAGGCTCAGAACTAATATCTTCCTGTCTCGTTGACACAGAAGTGGGTCAGCAGCAAACTCTCCTGATGGTTCATGCCTGATGTATGTAAGACCCAAAACAAAATAACTGAGAAATCATTTAAAATGAGATAAACTATAGTCATTCACGAGTATCACAAATTAATTGTTCTTATCCTGAGTCATTTTGATTGTTTAAAGAATTTTTCAGCATTTGAATGTAAAGCAGTTTGTAAATGTGCAGCAGTTTGTTTGGCAACAAACTGTCTCACATTTGTGTTCATAATCATTTTGGATCTGTACCAACAGTTTGGTCATACAATAGTTTCCTCCAAATAGATTTTTTTGTAAAGATTATTCAGACACTTCAAGTCTTCTGGCGTTCACCTGTGGATGAACCTTCCTGGAGTTCTGTGTTTAAAAGCTAACTAAAACAAAATATTTTCAACTTCCAAACTTGCCTTTAACCAGCATTTAACGTATTTTCTCAAATTTCATTAACTATTTTTGTAATAAGAATGTGATGAAAGTAACATTGCTACCATTTTCATTTACCTTTACTTTTGTAAATATGATCAATTAAATATAATTACGTTTTGATTTTTTTTTTCTTATGGTTAATATTTTCATTTTTGTGTTTTTGCATTTTTAGTATATCTGGTATTTCCTCCCTCGTCCTGAGTAAAAATATAAAAAAAAATACAACCAAAATTGTCTAGACTTACATATTATATAAGAAGCTTCAATCCAAATGTTTAATAATTATTACTTTTTTTTTACTTTAGTTTTAGAATTTTATTGAAATGTATCAATTGGTGGTGATTTAACATGAATTAAAACATTTAGATCACCTGGTACCAGTTCAACTAATAATAAACATAAACATTTTTTTTAATTTATTTATTTTTTTTTCAAAAATAAAAATCTACGTAGCTTTACATTTGGACTCAACCAGACTTACAAATCTAACATTTCTTCCAAAGTGTTGCAAATGTCAGTCAGCCATTGAATCAATTCCTGAAGGCCCCTCTCTATATGGAAATGGGTAAAAATTCAAACTTCTCCCTGGGAAAAATTGGTTATTCACAGTCTCCTCTCGGGACGTGCAGTTCCTGGCAGTTTTTTAAGATGAGTTTGTTCGTGTGTGTATGCGTATGCAAAGCTCAAGATAAACCCTTTAGCACAATGTAAGTAATACTCAAGAAGGAGAAAGTGTTCGGGGAAACACTTCCTCTGAAACTGCGATCCAATGAGAAAACAGTCCTTTCAGTCAGGTCTGTGAGAGCTGATAAAAGGTTACAGTGACTCTGTAGAGGGGATTCTTACGCTGTTGTAACATGTAAATTAAAAAAGCAAAGCTCCTCACAAATGCTCCACATCCTTCCTCTTCTGTCACTTTCCTTAAATTTACAATTACCAGCTACTACGATGCAGAGGTAAAGAAGAAACTGCAATAATTATAGCAATTAAATTCTCACATTTATTAGTGAAAATTAACAATTGGGATACTTACTCTCCTGAGTAAGTTCTCATATACATAAATATTACACTAATCTAATGTCTGCTTCATGTTTTTTTTATATCATGGTAAACTTTCCGGAAATAAGCCGTTGCAGTTGTTCTCATTGTTGCCTCATAGCTAGAAGGTCATGGGATTAAATCAAAGTAGGATGGATTGATGCCGCATCTAAAAGTCTCCGCTACATTCAGAATTTCTGAGTTCCCTTTGCAGCAATCCTTCACACTGTGAATGAGAGGAGAATTCCCCTTTCACAGGAAAAATCATCCGGCAGACTCCTGCTCAGTGTGAGAAACTATCTGCCTTGTCAAAATGACAAGTTAGAAATTTTATTGAAGTGAAATTTAAAGACAGAGCTTTTGCTTTTATATGTCTCTGTAAACTCATCACTCCTGCAGTCTAGCAGCACACAGCATTCAAGCCTTTGTGTAAATTTTGTGGCAGGAACCAGAAATTAAAGAAGAAAAGCAGCCTCACAATATTGCACTACCACCAACCTATTAGATTGCACGATATTTTGTTGTCTTCTAAAGTTATCCTAGTTTCACTTTGTTCACTTTCAAAGTGAACAAAGTGTATATATAGTATATATATATATATATATATATATATATATATTGGTGGACAGATTTGATATTGCATTGGTGGACAGATTTGATATTGTGAGCACATTTTTCTTTTGAAGTAAATGTTTACTAGTTTTAGCTGTTTTTTTTTCTGCTTCCTGCAGGTACATTAACATTTGGCAGAGCAAAATAATAATTAAACAAATGCTCTGATTAGCACAGTCAATCATCAAAGTTACTGGAATGAACCAGAGAAATTATAGCTAGTGGTCAGGGTTTATATGATTTTTAGTGTTTTGTCATAAAATGTGTTTGGATAGTGTACTGCAGGAAGTGCATGTTATAATTTGCAACAGTCAATTACATTACATCTTTTAATGAAGTATAATGTCATGCTTTTCATTATTATAATTATTTTCAGAATATTGTTAATTTATCAGTTTAAAAAAACATTATCAGCAAGTATGACAGGAACAGTAACAGTAAAGTACAGCAATTACTACTCAGTCTTCAGTGACTCTTTTAAGCATCCTGAAGCTGCCAAGGCCTCGGATGAAAGAACGATTCGAAGAAGCCCGTCTACGTGTCAGACAGTTTACCCCCCTCTCTCCAAACCAGGTTTTCCCTCAGAAGAGCATTTTGTCCCGGTAACAGCCTGTGATCAATACGTCCCTATTGTGAAAGAATCCATTTCACTGTGACACTATGACTCAGTGTGTTCACAGCCAAGTATCGACACAGATGGACTCGGCGTTATTTCCGTGTCGATTTCCCGCTCTCCACTCAAGCTGTGTCGGACAGTGATACGTTGAATAACGCGGCACATTTGGCCTTCCTGAACGTTCTGCAGTCATTCAGACCTTCATTGTGATGTTAATGCAATTTCAATGTGTTGCATTGCATTTTAATTATCAATTTTAAATGGTCAATTTGCATCCAAACTGTCAGTAAGGGACATGTGTTGAACACTTTAAGAAAGAAAAAGTTCAAACATCATGAAAACATGATCAATAAACAATTCAGTTCAGTTGTTTTATGTACTGGGACTCTGGTCATTTTGTTCAGCTCAGCATCAAACCTCTTCAGGCTTCTTGGATTCTTTTGACTGTTTCCTGTGTAAATTGATAAATTATATGTAGTTACATGAGTGGCACTCTGATGACTCATGTGCATGAAATGCCTTGTTAAACCGTGTGCTAAAGTAGATAACCCTAGCTGAATTTTAGAAAATGGAATATGTCCCTTAATTTGAGTTGAAATATTATTTAAAGGAATTTTAAAATTTTGTTTCAAGAATTTTACATTTTTCATATTTTTTTTCTAGGAATATATAAATCCTGACTCAGTTTTTAAACACTGAACTGTCTTGAACTGTCACACAGCATGAAGACATGTTTTAAATGCTCGCTTGCACTAACATTGCACACCATGGTCATGTCAATAGACTGATTAGAGAAGTGTGATTATAGCTCAATATGAGCAAAATATATTGTTTAAATCAGTTTTCCTCATTTCTTACCTTGATAGTTTTGGTTGTTCCAAATGCAGCTTTTTTGTACTGAACTGCAGCTCTGCACCACAATGATTTCTTTAATTATGCCTGTCAGGGAGGTGTTTTTTGTTTTTGTTTTTTTTTTTACCTGCTTTCACAACCATTTTAAAGTGATTTTACACAATCTAACCATATTGCATTCTAAGTGCAGCAAGTACATCTAAAAATAAAGCTCTATGCTATTAACTATTTGAACTACTGTGGTTTAAATGGGTGAGTGCAGAATTGTTTGTTGGAAATTGGAAGGGGAAAAAGTTGACAAAGTGTTTATGGAATAGGTTTATGAATCTGGTCCATAGCTTATGGTGAGAAGAAAAAAACAGAAGCATTGCCAGCAAGAGAAGCAGCAAAACAAAACAACAACAACAAAAAATTCTGAAATACAAGCTGGACAAAATCAAACGAACTTCCTTGGTAATAATTTTACAACCCATTTCTCATTACAAAATATGTGGTTTCATTAACAGGTAAACATTTTTAGGCTGTTAAAGGTAATTTTACACAGTAGCGGTTTGGGAGGAACTTACAATTGCTGACTATATTAGCAAGTAAGCAAATAAATGAACACTCAGTCCTTCATTCCTCTGCTGTTACTAAAGCTTCATAACAACTCAGCTTTGTTGTAACCAGCAGACCACAAAGACTGCGCAGCCTGCATACAGAACATTGTGCTGACTGTTAAAATCTGATTGGCTACAGAGAGATGGACCATAAACCATCCAGGATCAAATAAATCTATGACTGCTATACACCAGACAGGGTCACCTCCTGTATAATCTCACATTATGCCGTCTCTCTGCATTCCTAATGATGTCTGCTCAACCCTTTTGTTATTTGCTTTACCGACAGCGATGACTCAGGCTGTCAGTGAGAGCTTTACAGGAAAATGACAAGAGGGAGTTTCCGAGGTGGTCTTGATCCATCTGCGCCTTCCCTTGATTCTGTCTGCCTGCACTGATGCCACATGGCAGCTGGATAGACAGAGGCTAATGCATTTCTGCCTGTCAGGAAATATCAAACTGTGTGTCTTGTGGGAAGGTTGACGCGCCATCATTAGTGTCAAGAAGCAAATAGGAAATTCTCTACATTCCACAGCTGAGATTAGGGATTTTTTTTTTCTTCGTGCATTTAGGAAAGCTAACAGATAAGATGCAAGATATTCAAAAGGCACATCTGAAGCTTTAGGTTTCTAGAAGAAAACAGATTGTTAATGATAAGCAATGAAGTGGGTCATCTACATGAAGCCTGCGTTACTGAACTGCTGGACACATCAGATCCTTTCTTCAGCTCTATGCTGAGAAGAATATATATATATATATATATATACCCTGCCGGAATAATTAGCTGGCCCATGGAAGAGATGAAGGCCACGGATGTTAAGACTCGGAAGCTACTA
>NW_015112752.1:490820-542290 GCF_001443285.1 Poecilia latipinna | reverse complement strand
TGCATCTGGATCTGTGGTGATCCAGATGCAAAAAAATTGTGAAAATTGACATAACCAAGTGGCGGGCATAGTGTACAGGAACATCTGTGCAGAATATGGACTGGAAGCCCCGAGGTCAAAATGGGGGACACCCCCAAAGGTGGTGGAGAATGACATCTCAGTCCAGAAATGTGCAGTTCTAGGCACAGCCAAGATACTGCGCAGAACCCTCAAGCTCCCAGGCCTCTGGTAGAGGACCCGAGCTCAGAGGATGAAAGAGACCACCCATGGAGGGTGAGAGGGGAATTTAATTTTTATATATATATATATATATATATATATATATATATATATATAATGGTACAAAATGATTTCTCAAGGTCATTTAAAGAGAGACTGACTTCAGCACAGCACACAGGCCTGAGGTGTTGGTAGAGAGCAAAGGGAGAAAATGACTCCTGAGAGACACAGGAGGTGAGATTCATATCCTTTTAACATTCAGGTAGTGTTAATATTAAAGCCTCAAACTTTTATGGATGTCACAAGTAATGACACGACAAACGTGAAAGAATTTATTCTGTGTGGATGAGTCTAAAGTTTAACTTTTTGGTTTTCATTCAAATCAGTAAAATCAAACATGGTGGCAGAAGCATTAAGTTTTGGAAATACTTTTTTTTTTTACCAGAACTGATGTAGGAGCGGGTCAGAGCAGATGGGAAGAACAATGGAGTTTAATGCAGAACGTCTGTTTTACGCAACAAAGGATTTGAGACTGGGGCCGTCACATTCCAAACCAAAATCCAAACGAGAACATGTGGCAAGACTTGAATCCAGACTAACTGATCTACGTTTTCAAAGAGGATTGGGCAACAATTTAAACTTTTATGTTCAAAGCTTGTAGAGATATTCACTAGTATTTCTATTTATGAAAAAAATATTTGTATGTATGTGCTTTATGTTTGTCTACCACCTAAAATTCCTGTAAAACACATTGAGGTTTGTGGCTGTAACGTGACGAAATGTGAAGAAGTTCAAAGGGATATGAAAAGTTTTGCAGAGCATTGTAATAGTTACGCAACTGTTGGAAATACGCATTCTGACAGCATTTATAGACCGTCGTCCTGCAGCCATGTTGCTTCTCCATCTGTTAATTCTTCTGACAGCTGATGTTATAAAGATGAGCCAAACTGATCGCGCTTAAGTGGTTTTGATTGTTGCACTTTTGCTTTGCACTCAGTGTTTCAGTTTAGGTGTCAGTTTGTGAATGGGGGGCCACCCTGTCAGACACAGCCTGGGGCGAGGGCCCAGCTGAGACGGATACCGCAAATCTATACACCATCACTCACGGCTATCATCAAGTAAATGAAGCCTTTGCACGGAAGTGAATGACACACAGCTGAAGAGCTTTGATGTGGTCTGAATTCAGTGGTGATGAGAATGTTGTTGACACATTAGCAAAGGCATGTTTATTTCTTGCAGAAGATGAGATGCAGAAAGAAGAAAGAAGAAAGACCAAAATCTTCTTTAAAAAGTTTAAACCTCATCTGAGCAGAGGATTTTTACAGTGGCAATTTCAGCAACAGCCAAAGATCCTAAATATGCAGCACAGACTATCAGTTGTAACTGTGAGGAACAAAAGAACATTTTCTCATTCTTCTTATTATGGATGCCATCACAGTGAAAGAACAATCAAATGTTTACTAATATGAATTTAATTAGATTCCATGAAGCATATCTAGCAAACTGTCTCTTTTGTATATCTACTATGAATATGCAGACATGCAAAATATCAAGGCATTTGTAAAGGCAGCCTCGTCCTCATCTCATGAGTTATTTCATCAAGATTTTAAATAATAATTTAAAAAAAACTTCAAAATCTTCTAAAACAATCTGATACCTGCATCTTTACAGCAGGTATCAGACTTAAACACAACACATTGGCAAATGAAGTAATTATAATCAACAACATGTATAAAATACCTCATATGAAACTTACTGTCGAATCTAAAGGCTTATCACATTAATCATTGCTTCAGGCTTTAGACAACATTGGTGCAGAACCAACCTGACCCGTGGAGACACTCCCACCATTCTACCATTCTCCTGAGACCGGGCATTGTGTCGTGCTTCATATTATCTTCTCAGGTTTTCTCACCGTATGTTCAGCCTTAGAGATAAATCTTTATTATATTAACACAACTTATTTCCTTTCACCAAGCAATTTACCATCTGGGTTGTATCCACATTCAGCCAGGCAAGTGAAACAGACACCTTTTCCAAACTCATTATGACTGCACAGCTGTTCCAGTGGGAACTTTCCAAAATCAACAGTCACTTTCTGGACAGCATTTGACAGCCAATGCTGTATTGTTGAAGTGACTCTTGTGCTGCCATTTTCAATTCTTAACTGATCTCAATTTGGCATGCCGAGGTGCTGTTTGGCCGCTAGGAGAGCACATACAGAGCTGGCGCTTATTAATGTTTTATGCCAGTAAAAGTGAAGAGGGAAAGTCTACAGCAAATTAAAATAAGGAGATCGGCACTTTCTATTGGAGATGCTCTCTGAGTCCATTATGTGGATATTAATGCACATGTCCGCTGACTCCCACTGAGAAACAGCAGCATAATGGTTATTCTTTCACACTACTGCAACACACCATGAATCTTATGAAGAGGCTAAAGTGCCTCAATTAAATATAAATAACTTATCAAGTATTTATGTGACGGTTTCAAAAGAAAGAAAAATAATAATGAAAACTGTATTGATATAAATATGCAAACAATCTATTAAGCAGATTCATGAAACCAAGCTTTATTGAATAATTTCATATTTCTTGTGATTAATTAATTTAACCTATCGGTATGTTTTATCCTGATATTTGATTGATTAACATTGTTAATGGAAGAGGGGGACAGATACACTCACAATGTGTTGCAACGCAGGACGATGAAGTAGGAAAGTAAAAGCTGAAATAATTTAATGTTTTAAAAATCACATTTTTAATATATAATAAATCTGAACTTTAAATCGGGATTTTTACATTCACCTATTTATGATTGACAAATAATAAAAACATTTAAATGACATAATAAAGATGACCTATATATATAAAAATACATCAAAATAAAATTATATGATAAAATATATTGTATGGATGTTATTTGGATGATCACGTACAGTAAATATTTAATGAGCAACTTAAGTTTTAGTACTTGAAACAATAAACATTAGCAGAGCTTTATTTGTCTGGGAGTTAAACAGAAGTTCAGTCTGGTGAGAGAAGATGTAGGAGTGGGTTTTTAAGCTGTTTGCTGACTGAAGCTCAACCATTTCTAACGTTCATCTTCGGCCCAAACTGCAGAGCCTACAGCAGAAGGGGAGATGTGGTGTGGTCAGACCTCAGTGGACATAATGTATGAGTGCACAGATGTTCGGCTCCAGCTGAAAAGGACCAGCACCAGACTGACGTACTGCTTTACTTCTGGACCATCTGTATTAATGAGGTCTCCATGCACATTTGTTTTTGCACATCTACTGCATAATTTGGCTTTTTCTTTAAACATGGACCATCTGTGGCAGGAGCACGAATTATTTAATGATTAAACAGCACCATCAGGTCAGTCCCTGAATTTCAATGGAGTTTATCTCTCAGAAAAGCCCCTGGAGTTTTCACAAACATGGTTTTTCACTTGCGTTGTATACACTCATAAATTATGGATTATATTTTACCTCTCTCATGCTTGCATTTTAGTTATTAGCAGCACTGATAATAAGTAAGACCATAGTACAATGAAAATGGCATGTGCCAGCGAGGTAGACTGTAAACATAATTTTGTTTTTCATTTACAAATATTATCTAATTACTGTGTTCTCTGGAGTCAAACTACTTGTTATGAAACATACCATCAAACATATTTTAAAATACTTAGTTTGACAGCCCATTCTTCATGAACTGCTACGATCAGACTGATTTCCTCAGAGCAAGTTTAGTGTTTATTTGCCTACCGATCACTGCCTGTAATAAAACACATAAACTACATTCACTCACTTTGTGACAGGTGTACCTCTGCTCCCCAGCTCCATAACCTGCGTCTAATTGTTGTTTCCTTATTGTAAACAACATAATATGTCATTATGCAAATGTGCACTTATGAATGCATTTGCAGCGCGGCGGTGTCAGGGTGTCCTGAATTTACCAGTCAAGAAAGAAAATGCCAACAGATTTATCAGCGTGCAGGAATGCCGCTCGATCTCAAAGGGAGAGAAGTAGTGCTTTCCTCATTTCTAAATATTACTAATCAGATTAGTTGGAAATCTTGAAATGTGTGATGTTAAACATCAATAGTTCAAATACTGAAAATCACCTAAATATATTTCCAAATCAGGCAAGTTAATCAACTTTTACTTTTCTAAGTGTAGGTATACGTGTCGACAAATGTTTGCATAATGTTGGTATATTTTTAAATATGTAAAAGTCACTTAGTTGTAAAATATGTGCATTAAATTACTTGTTCAACAGCATGAACGGTAGATTTGGCATTTTTTAAACAAAAACAGACTAATGGATGATGAACTGACACAATCATTTGCCAAATTAGATATAAAAACTAGTGAACATTTAGGGTGAATTATGAACTTTTCTGTCAAGCAGTGGGAATATGTGTCAGCGTTTTCCATAAACATTAAAAAACGTTTTCCCCAAGGCCACATTTTTAATTGATTTTAAGATTGTGGTTGCTGACAATTCACACACCAACCCACCAACAAAAGTGCACATGTAATCAGATTCATTTAAAACCCATTTTCACTATCAGCCGATGAGCAAAACAACTGTAGCCTGTTCAAACCAGACCTGCAGGCCTGTTGGAATACTGAGGACAGATAATTGAATATTGGTTGATAAAACTGCAATCGCCACATTTTCACTGACACTATTTTTGCACAAAAACACAAATTTGTGAAAGAATGTATCTACTTTATCTGCACTGGCGCATTTTCCCTCCCCTGACTGAGTCCTTTGTGTGAAATTGTGTGTGTGTGTGTGTGTGTGTGTCCTTTCTGTGTGGAGGCTTGGATGGTGAAACCCTGTATCTGACAGTGGAGTCCATTAAGATTCAGCTCAGCACACTGAGGATTCACTTGAGGGTGGAACGGGTATTCTCAGGTTTTACCTTCCCTCTGTTTCTCTCTTCTCTCCACCTTTCAGCTCCATTCTCGCCCTGCTTTCTTATATGAGACACAGCTCTGGTCACATCCACACACACATTTATGGACTCTCTGCTGAATCTGATAACATTCTTCTTGCCCAAAAAATTCAGTTTTTCTTTATGACATGTTCCTCAGCTGGAAACAGCCTTGTCCGTGGAGCTGCAATGTAACATCAACGCAGTCCAGTTAAAAATCAGCTTACCCCGTAGGAGAGTTCCTGCACCCCCAAGAAGCCCCTCTGGCATAACAATGCTTGTAAGATAAAGGAGGTGGCACTGTGGAGAAAAAGAGAAGAAGAATAGATTAGGCTGTAGGGTGATAAACTCTCAACCCCTTCCCTTGAGCCAGCATTTCAGAAGAATCATGCTTTTTATTCCCTCCTTTTTTTGTCAAACACAATCCATAGTCCTTTTAAAGCTCTGATATGAATTGAGTTTTGAAAGCAGAACAAAAAGGATGATAGCTGTTTGTGATATTATTGAGAAAGACGTCAAGATGGGCAAAAATCTTTCTTTCTGTCAGAATTTTTACTTCCAAAAATGTATAGTTTTACATGACAGATAAAAGGTTAGAAGTAACTTGAGTTTTGATGTATGTCTGAAGGCCTGCTTTTGCCCCTTTTACCCTCTCTCGAGACTCAAATCCAATCTAGACGCTCACTTCCTCTGCAAATCTTTTGTTTTTGTCAGTAAATCTTTTAACTTTAACTCTGATTCTGTTTTCAATTCGGCATGTGGGTCAAATAAACTCCTGTGTTCGTGAAAAAGAGATGCGTCTAAAAGCTGCAGGATAATAACTCTCAAGGACTGGAGTTGGTTTGTCCTGACCTAGATGTTAAAGTCATTTATGTTGCAACCTGAAATTTGTTATTCTAATCCTAACCTCATAAAAGTTTAATTCCCTCCTCTTTCATGAAGTTACACAAACATTATTGCCTAACTCTTTCTATGGGAGACATTCACTGATATTATTATATTCCTTCACTCCCAAAAGTCTTAAGAGGAATATTATTTAAGTTATTAAAAACATATGAAGAACCACAGGGTGCCTAATTGGAACTACTTGGTAATCCCTAGGGAAACTTTTGCAGGATTATTCTTGGTTCCGGAGGGAGTCGGATTTTCACAAGGATATAAATGATAAACTCTAGTGAATTCAATACTATTGGTGAGTTTTCTTGTCATGGAAAAACTAAAGAAATCTGAAAAGTAGTCAAAGAGAGAATTATGAATCTTCATAAATCTGATTTATCCTTAGGTAAAATAAAAGTCAAACAGTTTGAAATGATATTTGGAAGAATTGTCTTCCAAACTGAGAGAGTTGGTTAAAATGTCATATCACTTTTGTTCCTGCTGTAGTTCAGTTTGGATTTCTTCTGTTTGCTGTCTGCTAGAATACAATCAATATGATTTTATGACATACTGTAAGACACAGAGATTTTGTCATTTTCTACAGTGAATGGAAATAGTCGTGGGTATCATATCTTAGAAATCAATATCTAAATGGATATCATATTAAAATATATCAATATTTAGGATTTCATTTCTTACTTTTATTTAAATTAGGTCCCTTTGAAGCTATGTTATAAAGTTAATAATACACATAGTCTGTTTTATATTTTCCAAGCAACAGCGTCCATTTTGTCAAAAACTATTGTTTTCCTTGAATTGAACCATCTGTTACATGTGCAACAACAAAGAAAAAACGATGTAAAGCTGTGAGACGATTATCATCTTTTCAAGGACACATGCAGTCCTGAGGGCGGACTTAGACACAAAACCAATGACTTACATAATTAATCATCCACATCCACACCACAGAGAGCCGTTTACGGTTAGTGAGGACTTAAACAAACAACATTTGTGAGTTGTTCTGCATACTTTACAAGAAACAGATGCACTATATGCATCTCATTCTGTCTCACTTCAGCAGCCAATGAAAAACTAAATATGCCGGAGGGCTGCATTTTTTTCTCTTCTGATGTTTTCACTTCAGTGGTTTAACATGGCAGCATTTTGCTTTCTCTGCACATCTTGTTTGTGTAAAAACATTGTCAACATGATTGTTTTTTAATGAATTTTAGTTCGTCTTCTGCACCATTATGCCTTGCAAACGTGTTCTTACTGTTCTTACAAACGTCAGTTTGTTTTAGTGGAAACTCAAATGATAAACCAACACAAACTAAATAAGTGCAGAATTTTGAAGTTAAAGGAAAAAAAGAAACATAACTAAGACTAATTATAAATGACTAATGTTCAGTAATTAGTTTACAAAAATAAAATATTTTTTTATGTACCAGATGCAATTTAAATAAAAGAGTATTGAAACTAAGCACAACAGGAAGACAAATAAGGAGTAGTAGCAGTTTTTATGTGAGAGATTGTCTTGCATGAAAACTACAATATTATGACTTCATTACAATTGTGCAGGATTAATTAGATTTGCTCCTGAACACAAACCGGCAGCTGAAGTGTGAAATAGACACAAACACATCTTAATTCCCATTTGACTTAATTGCTTCTTGCAGTTTATCCACATAATCCTTAAAAGAAAGTAATCTCATGTTTTTGTAACCAACCACATCTCATAGGAAAGATATGAAGGACAGAGAAGGACATGTTGGCATTTTCCCCCAAAGAAAATGTATGAAAAGGAGAGACGGCGTGAGCAGGAAGATACATGTTTTGTGGAAGCCGGAAGACTTGCTGAACGGATGAAAGTCCCCCAGATGGTAGCGACTACACTGATAGATGTGAGTGGGATATTTTCTGGAAATGTCTGAAAGGGGTTTCATCATCTGTGTCAGCTGTTGTTTCAGTAAAAACAAAAGTTTGTGATGATTTGCAATACAGTTACTGACCACAGTGGGTCGATTTATGCAGATGTTTTGCTTTGTGTGGACCGGTGAAGGTAAGATAACAGAATTAAGCTGCTGTCTGTGTGACAATGTTCATGCAATATTTTGAGCTGACCGAGGTTAAACATTAATTCATGTTTCATGGATCAAATTTCCTTTCCCATCTGCTTTTTGCACTAATTTTGTTTGAAAAACAATTTTTCAGTTTGGTAAAGATGAGCACCTTAACCATCTGTTTCAACTGACCTCATCAGCTGCAAAGAAAAGCCCAACTAAACTATGCAACATTTAAAAGTTTGTGTGGGTGGGAAAATCCACATTTTGTCCATAATCACACACAAACAAATATATTTTTCACTTTCAGTGCATTTCTTTTCATCCTACATTCATGTCAACCTATATTCATGTGGAACGTCTTGGTGCTGAACTACAGTGCACAACGGTTTGTTATGGTATAGTTTCACATTTAGTAATTGACTTAGTTTTGTTGTTTGTGCTTTTTATAGAAAACCAAACTTGTATTTGTTTTTTTTGTTTTTTTTGTTTTGTTTTTGTTTAAATCAACAGACATTATTAGCAGAGAGAAAACACTCAACAAGCTGATGACGGCATGCAGACGAAATGAGTTTCTTTTTGCCCACTTGGTTAATTTCCAAGTTATGTAATTCTTCAAAACTGGGCACTCTGTACTTTTTTCCCCTTTTCTTTTACTCTTTTTTCTTTTTTTTTTAATTGAAGTTGTGAGCACTACTTTCCTCCCCAGAGAGAAAACTTTCTCACAGCTCAATAAACGTCAAAAACAAAAATAAGATCTGTTACAAAAATGTTCACCCAACCATGAAAACTGGACAGCAGAAACTCCCTGTAATACCCCGTCTACATAGCTTTTCACATTCATTTCACCTTGTTTATTTGGTTACCACTTCTGAGGGTAATAGAAAGAGGCAGGAAAGCCGATTGTGGACAATCCCAATGAAATTATTCCTGCAGAACAAGGCATGCATCGGTTCCCAATCCGGTGTGTCCTCCTTATTGATAGCCCCCAGATGAAACTGCCTCCCAATTAAAGTCGCCAATGTGTTAAAAAAATGTGAACTAATACTGTCCCTTTTGGCAAACCACTCCAGACCACAGGGAGGCAAATAGAAATAGAACTAATACATTCTTCTTCTTTTCTTTTCTCATCTTTTTTTCTCAGAGGCTCGAAGAATGAAATTATTTTCTATCAGTCAGCCAACAGACAAACAGACTCCTTCAGCAAAAGTTGTACTTTCCACTAATGATGCAGTTAAATTTCATTGGGATGAAATGTCAAGTTGTTTAAAATGTAATTTATTTAAAAAAAACTGAATGAGTTTTGTGGATTTAATAAAGTATTTACTGCCTAAATATACTTTTTTTTTTATCCTAGTGTACCTTTTTATCAAAACGATTGTTACAAATATGTTTTTTCAGGGCTATGTTACTTTGAAGAAAGTAAAGGCTAAACAACAAAATGTCAAATTTCTGATAATTATTTTAAAAATGTGTTTTTATTAATTGTGATTAGAATTATTGTGGGGCAATAACTGGAACAAACTGGGCTGCAAACAGAGATCCACAGAGATCCAAGCAGACCTTAGTGGGTAAAGGCAGTAGAGAGAAGTAGGAGGAATAAATTAGGTTCCAGGCTTTTATTTTGTAAAGCTAAAAGCTATTTTGACTAAAGCCTTAGTAAGTGACATTCTGCCAATGAACAAATGAGAAAATAAAACTGGTTAAATGTTACATCTTGATGGGTCATATTTACTAAAATTGTTCATTCCTCAAACACTAATCTAGCTTACTAATTAATACAATTATTGTTTTGCTTTTAATGTCAGCACATCATAATCTAATTAATGGATGTCAAAGAAATTATCAGTTTGGATAAGATTTTTAATTAGCTAAATTCTAGCAAGATTGGTTTTCCAAAAAACACAAATTCATTTACAGGCTCTCGATAACTTATTAGTTGACACAAATTTCTTTAGCACAAATCTATTTTCCCCTGTACAGCAATAACAGATTAAATTTGACGCAAATTGCATTTTCTTTTTTTTTTTTTAGAAAAGATGAAATGAACAGTTTATCAGCTTAGATTTTTTTCCTTTGGGGTGAATATTTATGTCCCTCCTGGAGGAGTGAAAGTGAGATCTCCAGGAGGGATGTTAGACACTCACTTGGAGGCTATGAGGTAAACAGAAACCTGCAGTGGAGGATTATGGGATCAAAACCGCGAGTGGACTTGTGAGCACCTGCTTCACTGCTCAGTGGGCATGAAATTGAGGAAAACAGCAGTGGTGACATAGACATCACCATGCATCTGCCTTTTTTTTCTATCTCAGATGCTTCCAAAATTTTTTGCAACTGCACATACATTGTGTGCCAGCCATAAGCAGTGCTTTTCTACAGTGTATTTTGGACTCAACTTGCCTTGTCAATTGAGAAAACAGCGCTTGTAGCAGCGATTGTGCTAAGTATATACTGGTGGAATGGTACACTCAATGAAAGCCTGCGAGAGCTTTCAATATTTGTTTATAAGGATGGAAATCACATCTGAACAGTATGTGAGGTGTTTCTAAACCTCATAAATTTTGTGTCAAAAGTCTCAAAATATATTTACAGAAACAAATGTGGTGTTCAATACTATTTTTTCTCACCGTACATCTCATGAAAAGAACACGATGTAGGATCTATAAAGTTTAAAGATCAGCACTTCTGCAGTCTCACACAGAATAATGTGTCCTTTGTGCTGATTTGCTGGTGGCTTCAAACAGACATCTGTGCAAATCAATGATATCTGTGGGAAGCAAAGAGGTGACAAGCCAGAAAAATGTTACACTTTCTGAATAACAAGTAGGTCACCAAACCACAACCTACAGAGAGCAGAAAAGGAAGCAATGTCGATGTGATTCTCCAAGCAGACAAAGACATGACCATGACGGAAAACCAGAAGTCGACTGACAGCAACTGCTGATTCGAGCGATGGCTGTGAAAAGCTTCTAATTATACCGCTCCAGACAGACTCAGGCAGTTTCACAACATGGTGATTTAATGTTGTGTATGTTTGGTTGTGTCAGAGTGAGTCACATAACAGTGTGTGAAGGTTTTTTTTTTTTTTTTTTTTGATGTTTCGTCTAATTGTCTGTCACGGTGACTGGAGAGAGCAAAGGCACAGAGAAGTGGTCCAGCAAGAAGGGGGGCAAAAAAAATCACAGACAGACCGAGCTGACAAGAGCGAGGAGAAAGAGATGTTCTCCACACAAGTTGAGATTTTAGACCGGGTGGAGGGGGGGGGTGGGGTGGCATAAAGGAGAACTGAAATGCACTGGTTTACTGCCAGCCTAAAAATAGGGCGTAGGCACAAGCACTTCCAGACTTGACAGTGTTTTGAGTTGTGTTTCTTGGGCTGTTAAAGAAACAGAGAAGGAGTGTCAGAGAGAGAAGAAGCCTTTTGCCAAGTGAGTGTGTGTGAATCCCTGATGCTCAGCTAGAGATACTGGGAAGGCTGCCACCAGGATGTTAGAGGAAAAGCAGCTTGGAGGGAAAGCGAGTGAGAGATTCAGCCATGGACATGAATGAACAATGCTGCTGACATCAGTCCACAGCAGCCCAGCTCCAATCCACACCAGCACACAAGCACTACATGACATTCCCCAAAGATCAAGACCTGGATTCAAAAAGTCTTTGTTATTTGGTCTGTTTTGACTTCACACAGAAATGCCGCACAGCATTACAGATTTTTTTTTTTCTCATCGCACTTAAACCACATTATATGGTAAGATTTCAAAAGTGTCTTGGTGTTATAGCTTCTCTATCACATAGTTTCAAATATGCAAAAAGTTTATCTGCTCTCATTATTAAGTTTCCTAAAACTCCAGGGAATTGCAGATTCGATTAAATCACACTAATGTAGGAGGAAACTGCATTTGTGTTCATTATTTTCTCATTTAAAACTTTTTGCATTTTTTAAAATCTATTTATGGTACAGAGCAAAACAAAGTAATGTGACTCAGAAGCGTATCATTAAGTCTACATTCAGGACAGCTAAATAAAAGTGCAATAAAAGTGCAACACTTAGCATAAAGAGGGATTTTGTCAGTGTTCTTTTATAGAAAGAAAAAACAAAACCATTCCCTACAGGACCCAGGGTAGACTCCATTATCCTTTTCTACTTCTACCCTAAGCATCTGGTATATCCTCCTTAAATGATTGTAAGAACAGCAGCTATTTATAAACTGCATTATTTTGTGGTTAATAGTTAAAACTTTTATATGCATAATCTTTGTCATTTTCTTTGTCCACTGGTGGAAAATGCATTTGTGTGACTCCAATAAATCATAAATATCAGAATGAGGTTATTTGCTAAGTTGGTTTGAGCAGAGGTCATGAACTCTAACATTTCAGACATTAACTATGCATAATAAAGTCAGTTAATGGAAACAAAAGTGAATTATCTTGTTCTTTTGTGTGTGTACTCAGCCAACAAGAGAAATTAATTGAATCCAATGTTTAAGTGTAAAATGATTTGTTTACATGTGCAGCATGAAAGGATAATTGGATGGAATGGTAAGAAACATTGTGCACAAAAGAGCATATTAAGTATTAAATTGTCCAGCATGTGTTTTATTCTCTCCAGTTGTCTTTGCTCATGTGAATTATAGTTTAATTCCCAAAACAGCTGCTCTTATTCACATATTGTAATCCTCTCATTGTCAAAAATCAAACTGAAAGAGTCCAAAATGTTGAGTGCACAACTCATGTAATCGTGATCAGCTTAACCCTCTTATGACTTTCAAGATAGAGCAGATAGTTTGGCTTCTTTATTTGCATGATTCTCTAAATCTGTTTTGCACAGTGAATTACACAGAAGCTCTGAATAATTGGCACTCAGTAATTAGAATACAGTCAAAACTTGACTGTATTTCAGTGCATCAACTGACTGAATTTTCAGTCGAATAAATAATAATTTGTGGTTTGCATCATTGCTGACCATCCTGTTGTTTGTTCACTAATGTTCTCTAACAAACTGCAGAGACCCACGGAGAGAAAGTGTATATATTCAGAGTTTAGGCTGGACAATGTTTACTAGTTGACTTCTGAAGGCAGCTGGTTTTCTTTTGGGTCTGCAGATCAAAGGGGGCAGAAATAAATGCATGCCAAAAATCTTTTTTATATTTTTAATTGTAAAATATTTTCAAAATCATATTATGCTATCTTTCTTGACATTTCAAGTTTCCGTGAAATACACAAAATGTGTAAAATCTATTTTGCCACATGCTTATTGCAGACAGGAAAATTGAACAAAAGAGAAAGCTCAAATAAATCACAGCTGTAACACATCTGCAACATTTCTTAGTGATTAATTTTACGACTTTATGCTTTAAAACTATTCCTCTAGAACTATTCCACTGTTACATAGTAACATAGTAACAGTGGGTTTGAAAAAAAAAACACTTATACTTTCCCAGGAGGATTCCTTACCCTGACAAAACAACGTTACACCACCAGCCTATCTTATGCTCAGTGCATGACGTTTTCATTTTTAGTGACAAAATGACAAATTCTTCCTGAAAAAGACGAGCGGATTAGAGAGGCAGTTTTACAGAATTACAAAGAGGAATTAATCTGAAAACAACAGATACTTTTCAAACAAAAGGTTTATTAAACCACAGCTCAGGATATGTGAGTCGATATTTCATTAATTCTCACATAAGTCCTGCTCCCTTCAGGCGCAGCTTTTCACAAATAATGTCCCGGTCATTAATAATTCACAGCTCACATATTGTTTAATCAGAGTCATTATTGGATTCATCGAACTGATAATCTCCGAGATGCTCCACATCCGGCAAAACGACGGTGGTGAGGAAGAAAACACGGAGAGAAAAGCATTGTCCCCTTAAGTTAAAGATAAAAAGCAAATAAGAGGAGACCACTGAATCATTACTGACGACTGATTCACATCAGGATGAGATTGGCCAGCACAGATATCCCTATTGTAATTTATAATCTGCTGAGACAATTAAAACTAAACTCTTTGTTATGTCAGGGTCAAAAAGAAAACACATTCACGGTACCGAAACAAGAAGTCGACTGAGAGTGGCATCAAAACAGGCAGGCGGCAGCTCTTCTTCAGCCTAACAAGCCGATGCTTTACAATGGCAAGATTTCATTATGATTATTTTATTTCAGTCTAAAATACCAAACTCATTTCCATGCAGTTTAACTCCGGGCAACATAATGAACCCAATCATGGCAATTTTTCGTAGGTATTTCACTCTGAGACATCTGCATCTCGGAATGGGGGAAGATGCTAATTGGCTGGAAGGACCAGAGAGGATTTTCTAAGTAATTTTATGTCTCTCAGACACACGTAAAGCAGTAACCTGAAGCAGCACAAGAAGCCTTCCAGGTTGTTTAATCCCCCACCACCACACAATGGGCTCTGGAAGAATTTAATAATACCAAACATGCAGTGCCAGAAACGTTTATCAGTACTCCAGGTGAAGATGTGTGAAACCCTATAAGATGAATTCATTTTGTTATTGCAGTAATCCCACTAAAAAATAAAGAGATATCTAACTTTTAAGTTGCCCACATTCTTTCAGGGGCTCTCTAAGTCACTTAGAGTGAAAGGTTATCTCTTATGCTACATTTCCCTTAGCTCAGGATGATTTAGTATGTTGATTTGGCTGTATACTTGGATCATCACCTTGTTGAAAGACCTAATGGTGACCCATTTTCAACTTCTTGGTGCAGCAATCCAGATTTTTAGTACTGAAATCTCTTGGTAAATTTCTTGACTTTTCTTCAACTTTAATGACCCATGTTTCTCCAAATTACTTTGAAATTGGAAATAAGATCTCGGGAAGCATAATTTAGAAAAAGGGATGAAAATAAGATGCAATTAGGAGGTTTCTAAAAACAGGACATTCTGAAACTCTGGCAAGAAAAAAACAACATTACTTTTTTTCTTGCAGTTTTTGGCTTCAGAAGCTTTTCTGCACACTATAGATATCAGTCATTTCTACCTACAGTTTGGTCGCAACAAGCAGTCAATCTGACAGAAGCTGCAGTGAAATTAAGGTTTGAAATGCAGCATGTTGTTGGAGTTCTGTCATCCAGGATGGCGTACGGACACTTTCATACATGTTGGCTGTCTGAAAAAAATACACCCCAATTATTTTTGTCCAAAAACAGGCACCGCTCTCTACAGCATGGTGCATAGAGATCCTTTTGTTTCTATTCAGAAGCATCAATAAACTTTCCAAGACTGGAGTTCTGCAATATGTTGTGTCAGAGCACATCAGAACCACAATGGGTGGCACCAACCGATGCTGTCATTTGACAAGACGGGCCTTTACCCATGTACCTTCTTGTTTTTGCTCAATGGAGAAGATGGACAACAAACCCACGAGTTAGCACTAGATAGCTTAGGTTGTCTATATAATTCAATCTTTTAGCAGTTTTCAAAATTCCTATCTGCGCTAATTTTGGTGAACTATTATAGACAGTGAACGGAAATAGATATTAGTGAACTTTCTTTTAAAGACTTTATTTTTGGCATTGCTGTCTTTTACTGAACAGTAATTTGACAGGAAATAAGGTGGAGGGAGAATAGGAAGACAAGGAGCAAGTGGCTGAGATCTGAACCCAGAACAATCATGACAAGGACCATAACCAATAATTAGTTCCCACTTCCTCACATTTAATAAGAGCAGAAAATGCTGTGTGCCATCTTCACTGCAATCTTCAGGCTGTGCAAGAAATGATTCCATATGTGAACATAGCAGAAATTGTGGCTCAGTACCAAGGATTTTTCCCCCCACAGATTTAAATGCTAGCAATTTTTCTCAATTTTTATTGAGACTTTTACAACAGAGTATTTATGCTCCACTTTAATCTATGAAACCAGGGTTTAAACAGGTCAACAAGAGAGAGTTTTCCATTTTTTCCCCATTCATAAAGTGCTCCAACCTTTCTGATAACAGTGATTTTTTTCTAAAGAAAATAACTCAAATTTAGGAGCTATTTTTAAGTAATTCAAGAGTCATTCAAGGGGTAAGCAGCAAGCAAAAGGACATAGTTAGGTAGGTACGCGATAAAAGAGGAAAAGGTCACAGAAAGAGTAGCTTTCAGGAAGCACACTCCCTCTGGGAAAACCCGGCTAGGAAATACAAGAGCAGCGTAAAAAAGCCAGCCGCTCCTCAGGCAGACCAGTCTTTGGATCCACTGTGAATGCGAAGACAGTCTGGATATCTGCTGGAAGAAGATTTGTGATATGAAGCAAACCAAGAAATCCTAACTCACGCCTCCTTTCCCAATAACTTAAGCAGCCTGTAGATAAGTGAGACCTCACCCCATCCACACAACCCAGAAGTAAATAAAATAAAATAATTCTGAACTAACACAAGATGTGAATAAGTGGATCCATTTATCAAGAATGTCATGCATTAAAAAAAAGATACATTTTCTGAGCTGGCTTACTTTAGAGAAGGTACTGGTGGGAAGAGATTAACACATAGGAGTAGATTTAAGAAAGCGGCCGATAAGCCCTCCAGGATATAGCAAGCTCCACCGTAGCTGGTGAAGATAAAACACATAATGAATGGTTCAGTATGTGGAGCTCAAAATGTCTTGGGACGACACAGTGGATAGAAAAGAGATGCTTTAGCTGGAAAGTTGAAGACTGATAAGCTGGGCAGCTCACAGTTTGGGGAAAAGTTGATGTTGAAGCACAACATAAATATTAATGCAACACCTACTACTATTCATGATAAATTACCTATAAAGCAATAATCAGCTCAATCTAATCTCCACATGAAAGTTAAATATAATAGAAAACAAAAATATTTAGTGGGACATGATATGCAGGTACATCTCTGTAAATTTAAGTATTTATAAAAACATATTTTATTTCAGTTTCATGTCAAAACATGAAACTGTTTTATTTGTTCACCACAAAGAATGATATATTTACAGTTAATCAAAACCAAAACTCACTTTTAAAATAAAAAAAATGAGTTTTATAATATTACATAGGACTGATAATGCACATGTTTTAATGCATGTTATGGCTATATTACACCAAACATGGGAAAAGAATGCCAACAGTCAGTCACCGACAACCTCGACATGGAGGGTAAACAACAAAAAATCATTGCTAAAGGCTGCCCGTTCACAGAGGGATGGATTCAAGCATGTTAATGGAAAGTTAGGTGGAGGGAAAAAGTGTGGTAGGAAGAAATACACACAACCAACAGGGACAATTGCTGATTTGAGAGCATTTGGAAGAAAAGTCAATTCCAGAGATTAGGGGAGATCCATGAGATATGAATTTCAGATGAAGGGAGGCCTTCATAAACCACCACATACAGACATATCTCAGTCCATGGGCTACAACTGTCACATCCTAAGCCACCCCTCAATCATTATTAAAACAACTGATTCTTCTTTAACTCCTTCGTATTGCCAAAGGTTGATCATGTCCAGATCATGCCACATTAATGCAGTGATCCATGCAAAAGGAGCCCTAACAAAGTATTTATGGTACACACTGCACAGAGGTTTGGTGTGCTTTTCAGCTGGCTGAAATGTCTGCATTAGAAATCTTTAAATGATTAGATTATATATTATAATTTCTGAGAAATTGTATTTTGCATTTTTATGAAATGTAATGCATAAACACAAAATGAACAGAAATAAAAACTTCAAATATGTTAGTTTGTCTGTAGTAAATCCATACAATAAACCAGCTTTGCTTTTGGGACTAAGATACTGAAATAAAACTTTTTGAGGATATTCTTATTTATTGAGATGCACCTGTAGTTTTAAATTAAAAGGTGGCATCAAACCTAATCTTCCTTTCTTCTGGATCAGCTGACACAGTACAGACCAGCAGGAGGGTAGATGATTTTGTTCTGTAGCTACCTGCATGATCACACAGCTATGGAGGAGGGGATCACAATAGCTCATCCTTGATCTTCAGGGGTCCCTACAGTGGAGGAACATGAGTTTCTGGGTGGTGTGTGGGCTTATTTTTCTAAATGATCTTATTCGGCTACACCTCTGACAGTGTTCATAAAAGGCTTACCTTGTGAGACATGTAGGGGGTTCTGTCAGCATTAGAGCTCAGCACAGTTGTTTTTCTCTCCCAATCAATTAGCCTATTTATAGTTTTTAAAAACAGTTTTTCGTTGCTCCATTTGGGTGCATCAGTGTGTGGCAGGGATTATCATACCTGGCATAACATTTGGTGGTTGTTATCTTATTAGTGTCATATTTTTAGAAATAAAAGGAATAATGGTGAAGAAAAAGATACATAAACCTATTAAAAGCTTTTTGCTGCCTGTGTGGAACATTTTACTGGGAGAGGTAAACATGTGTTGTTGAAGTGATGGATTCACTGACATCAACTCATCCAAAAAGGAGAATATTAAGTCTATTGATTTCTCTTTTGTAGAATCCCTAGGAACCCAGATCTTTGCTTCTGTATAGTTTCTGTGTGCATAGTTTTGTCTTTCTTGAACACATTACACCTTAATCACTTATAGTTTGAATGAACATATCTTAGAGGTAACAGATCGACTTAATTTTTAAAGACTAAAGGTTTGTATTTATTGCAGAAATGGTTTTGGAAACCATTTTTATGAATTGTAACAAAAGCATAAAGGTCTAGTGTTGAAAAAATAAATTGCACAAAATGTAAATATTGCAGCATCACTGTGTAAGTTAACTCTGTGTTATGTAAAAATCGACTTTTTTGAGCTTTGCATCATGTTATAATGTTGCTTTGATTCTTTCATGTATGTTTGAGAAATTCATGCCTACACGTTTGGTCACACAAAGCGCTACATATGTGCAGTCTCCAGCTGAGATTCCACCCTCCAGAGCTCCTCCAGACTAGCGGCAGCAGCAACTAGCAAACACCTGGTAGATCTGAGTGTGCTGACTTCATCGAGGTCAGCACACACTGAGGCTCCTAAGAACAGCTGTAAACGACAAATTGGAAAGGCATTGTTGTGATGACATACTGGATGCAAAGTGTTGAAGTGTTGGAAAGAGCAGGAGCTTCTTAAAGACATAGAGGCCAATTTAAAGGTGTCAAATTGCAGCCTGAATAATAAACACTGCCCGGTTAAGGCAGAAAACAAAAAAAACTAAACTAGGTAACACTTTATTTGAAGGGGGGTGAATAAGACTGTCATGACACTTTCATAAACATGACATAACACCTGTCATGAACATGAATAAGCCTTCATGAATATTTAATATTGTTTAAACTTTACCTTTAATAACATAAAGTTACCTAATTTTTAAAGTGCAATCAGTAATTATTTTATAACAAATTTATATCAATAATGATTTCTTGGTTAATGTCAAGTTGTCATAACAAAGACATTTTGAATAATGTCAACTTTGTATTAAAAGTGTCATTATTTACCGAATGACGGTTTATGACAACAGTCATAAATATTCATGAAGGCTTATTCATGTTCATGACAGGTGTTATGTCATGTTTATGAAAGTGTCATGACAGTCTTATTCACCCCCCCTTCAAATAAAGTGTTACCCTGAACGATTCATTTTTAGGCAACCAAGAAATATTCCTGAAACAAATCACATTCTAAGATCTGCACAGCCAAACATAAAACAGTTTTGCATGCGCTTGTTGTTTTTTTTAAAACCTTTTGCAAGTTGCAGTGCATTAACTAAACTTCAGGTTTGCTGTACAACGGATTTGTTTGTGTGTGTGTGTGTACACTGCAGCATGTGAAGATGTGATGCCAACTATGATCCCTGGAAAGTGGATGAATGACAAAGATGTGGATTTTTTTTTCCTTTTTACCCCAATCCTATTCCCCCTTCCATCTCGCTTAGAGAGAAGTGGTGAGGGGCAATGAAGAAGAATCTGTCAGTTCTACCTGATGGCCCTGCACACCATTCACTCTCTGTGCAGAGCTCATCCCTGAAGACGCCACTCTGTCAAAAATGTGACACGCCAGTGGAGAGCAGCCTTTCTCCAGCTCAAGCCGAAGGTGACAGAGGAGCAGGAGAGCCTCTTAAACCTACTGTCACTCGTCAGTCTGAGGGCACCTAAAGCCACAAGTTGAATTTCACATTTAGTGGTGAAACATTGCAGATGCTGGCACAATGCATGGGGCGTGCGACACACTCCGTACACCCCCGCATCCGCAAGCACACGCACAAAAAACCTTGTCACTCAGGCAAACACGGTACGTGATTCGACACAAGATGGAGGCTGCTTATGTAACACTTGATTCATTTCATAGGTGTAATTGAGTGTCTTGTTTGGGCTGCGAGGAAGAGGCTCTTGGCAGCAGCAATTTCATAGCTGGCATTCATCAAAATCTGCCAAAGCAACACAAAGATCTGTTTTGGAAGTAAAAAAAAAAATAATAAAAAAATAGAGTTGACACAAAAGTAATTATGTTGATTTATTTTACATGCAAAACATACACGTCTTGTTAGGCTTTCAGTAAAAATGCATAAGCAGTGAAAAAGGTAAACAAAGTACTGTTTATTATCCCTTTTAACGTCAGATTTAAAAAAAATGTTTTCTTCACATTATGTTTTCCCCAAGTTAATTGCTTTCTGAGGGAGAGCAGAAATTAATTCCAAACTTCACATTAATTCAAAATACATGTAAATTAAAGTGGTTTTCTTTGCACAAACAAACTTTGCACAAAAACATCTTAGAAGTTTAGTTTAAATTCAGAGAACCTTCCAGTACTTAGTGTCTCCTATTCAGCTTTGTGTAAAGACTCCCCGATCCGAGATATGAAATATGCGTTCACAATGTAAACATGGTTAATGAGGCCTCATAGGTAACAGCTCATCCACATTCACAACAGAAAGGGAGGCAGGGACCTTCTTGTAAATTCGATGGGGATTTCAGTGTTCAGTGCACGCTTAATATTCTCCACAGATCACAAACTCCACAGATTTAACAAATGGCTCTTTCCATTCAAGATGGCAGAGAAATGACCTGAACTTACAGCTGAAATATTCAGTTTAAATGAAGATAAATTCTAACAAAACATAATATACCAAGTGTGTAGTGTTTCAGCACAGGCAAGGTAAAAAGAATACTCAACCTGGAGTAGCATATCTAGATATCAAGCGTTTGGTTCGGGTAATGTTAGTGGTTTATTTCCCTGCAGAACTGCTAAATAGTTCATCACTCATATAATGTAGGTCACTTCAACTGGAAATTATACATCGACTATTCCAAACTCCCAAAACACAATCTCATTAGACTCACAGTGGAAGAGGAGCGGAACAGCTTCTCCTGTAGCATAGACAGACTATATTATTTGACTTTGATAAATTCAACACACAAATTCTTTCAAAATATCTCTAAAGAAAGTCTAACACTCAGTCTTATTGTAACCCCCCCCCACACACACACACACGCACACACACAGCTCGTTTTTATATGCATTTTTCTTAGAGGTGATGAATTCAAAGCAGTAGATATTTTTCTGGCTGTTGGCAGGTTTTGTTTCCAGCAGTAAGGAGTCTGTAATGCAGTCGGGAATGCAGCATGGAGAAGTTTCTCACGGTTACATAATGTTTAAAGTTCTTCAAAAAAGGCCACCCTTGACTTGGTGCTTTGTAGTGTAAGCTGTGAAGGACAAAAAAAAAGTCATAAAAAGGTTTACTTCAGTGAGAGAAAATGCAAGTGTCAAATGTACAGCAGGGTAGCAATCAATACAGACGCAAAATACATAAAAAAAAGAACAAGTGCCTGGAGAAAACAACCACAGCTTGCCCTCTCGATTAGCCTTTCTTTCAAATCTATACAACCCTGCAAAAATATTGATACCCCAGACACATTTAGTAGCTTTAATAAATATGTAGGTTACAGCCACAAACCTCAAAGTATTTTAATTTGATTTTACTATAAGTTATTAATCAGTCTGTATTTTGAAAGTGAAAGGGAAATTATACATGGTTTTCAAAACTTTTACAAATAATCTGAAAAGTGTGGCATACATTTGTATTAATCCAATACCCTATATGAAATACAATGCAATCAGTCTGTTCTAAAGGACATTTTACAATGCCATCATTGTAGGCTACTGGATTCCAGATGTCATCAATTAATTATTTTATTGTAAAGGACATATTCAGCCTGTTGGATTGACAGATGGTATTGCCTATGATACTAAAGGGTCAGATAGAGAACTGTAAGCATTTTAACAGCAGACAAGGGAGAAGGTACCATGTAAAATGTGTAATTATCTCTACAGGGGAGCTATGATGGAACAGTGCAGATCAAGCACTGGAACACAATTAATCCAAATTCAAATTTCTCAAGCTGGGCTTTGGCAATGGACTAGCCAAAGCCCAGACCTAAACTGAACTAAAAATCTGGGGCTAGACCTGAAAATGAGTATTCAGACATGGAGAGGGGCTGAGTGCAAATGTACACCACACTTTTCAGATTTGTTTTGCAAGTAAAATGCAAACCATATAAGTTTTTCCCTCCACTTCACAATTGTGCACTACTTCACATAAAATCAAGATAAAACGAAATGGAGCTTATGGTTGCAACGTAACAAAATGTGAAAAAGTTCAAAGGATTTAAATACTTTTGCAAGGCACTACACCCCCCAATGAATGCACCATGAAACAGTTTACAGCAAATGAATGGTTAAAAAAAAATCTTGTTGGGTAAAAAATTATTACTTAAACATGGGTTTTGCTATTTTCCTGCTGTCAACAGCCGCTTTAGAGTGTGCATTCACGAGCGTGCAATGCAGGAAGCTGTGGCACCCTGGCTGAGTTTCTTTTCATGGGAGTTGGCTGCGTCAGAGGAGTCTGCTGCGGTGTCAGGGTTTGGAAGTGTTCCACAATTCAAATTTCTCAAACTGTGACAATTCAAGGATCAAACAATGCCATTTTCCTTTGTTCATGCTCTGGATTCGGTGCACACGTCAAATGTTCTTCTAAAATCAGTGATAAAGAATGTATGACAATTCTTCCCTTCAGGAAAAAGTAGAAGTACTCAACTTTCAGAATTTTTAAGGTCGTCCCATTAAAAATGTAATTACAGACTGCAGAGCCCGTGGCTGCACTGCTGTCAGGGGAAGGCCACACTCGAGGGGTTTTGTCATGGACCATTAGAAGTCAGCCGTCCCAGACTACTCTCAGATACAGATGAAATACGAATACCAGGTTGTACATTATGTGTAAAACATAACCTGTACATGTCTTGTGAAAACTATGATGTTTATCTTACTGGCCCTTGCTGTCACTATTACCAAATCAACACCTTTCCATGTTAAATCACTACGAAGGTGGTTTGAACATGCTATTTTTTTAAGTTAAAAGTTCTGCTTAAAGACGGTCCACAAAATCTGCAGCATTGCAATAAATGCATCTCCTAAGCTTAAACTTTTAAATTAGAAGAGAGATTTAGAAATACCATCATATGTGGGTTTTTTTTTTTTTTTGGTTTTTTGCTTTTTTGTCCTTCCAGAGAGTTTTTTATGGTCCACAATAAAACAAAATCAACAAACAGGTTATTTATTTACAGCTCTCTGTAGTAAAAAAAAAAAAAGTGGAGTAGTTCAGTTTAATCCTCAGGCTTTCCTTTAAATTTGTCTCAAAAAGAAAAAAAAAAAGTAATAACAGTATATTTAACTGGGACCTGCAAACCAATTGCATCATATGTCATGAGAGCCAAGGAGACAGATTGAAGACAGGTCCACATGGCTGAAAATGAAACATAATCCATAATCCAACATGATGCAAACTGTTCAGTTCTAGTCCCTTGTTGCATTAAGGGACTAGAACCGCTATGCTATTAGAACTGCTATACTATTTAATGTATAGCAGTGGGTTTGTGTGTCAGCTGTATGAATTATGTAACATGTCACATAATTGAGGCGAAACAGCAGAATAAGATTTATGAACGGTGATAATGCAGAGAAAATCAATCAACTAAAAAACATGAAAATGTAAATTTGCATTGGTTTAATCTCTGGAGTTTATCATTATCCCAGTCACTGTTTGTTTCAACCTTTCCTCAGAATGCATCATAGTGTGAGTCATATTCTGGGTCAAACATGTAAAATAGAACAGAACGGCTTCCAGCAGAAATATTTCCTCTATCGAAGCTTCCAAACAAAAAGCCTGCCTGACTCAACGAAAATGCTGCAGAATCCATATAAGGAAGAGCTAACTCGCTTTTTGAGCAACAAAGCCTCTCTGAAACTCTTAATCTTTGTCAGCTCTTCTATATTCTAATTAGTGGATCCATCTACAGTCTTTCCTTTGAATTCTTTAATATAACTTCACTAGTTCATTAGACTAAACATACAATGTTATTTGGCTTTGTTTTTTAAGTGTGGTTTTTAAAAACTTTGGATTATGGTGAAATTCTTTATTGGAAACATTTTATTTTTTGGTTACAGTTTGCTTTACAAAAAATCCAAACTCCTTGATTGGCTTTAAGTTTCTACTTTTTGTCTCTTCTCTCTGATTCCTAAAGTTAGACAACAAAACTAAATTTTATTCTGCGAGAAGTGGATTTAAATCAATTTAATTTAGCCTTTCACAGCACACTGAAATACTGACTCATATTGTTCAAGAGGAGGAAGAGACAGAGAATAAGTTTCCTTCTTGTACAAGCTACAGGATAACAGGAATTAAAGTGACTGCCAAGGTGAATATTAGACTGCTGAGGATGAAGGAGAACTGTTAGGGAAATCCAGGTTATTTCAGGGAAATGTGGATGAAAGACTTAAGCAAATCCTAGATAAGGTGTGAGAGAGGGATGGATTTGCTGAGCAATATTTACTGATTTATGTGCATTGTCCCTGCAGACAGGTAGCCTGAATATTGCTTATGAGCACAAAACCTTGACTGTACATTGGTTTAACTACCCAATATTGCTGTCCACACAGAAATTCCTCAATTTAGTGTCTACAAATATAATCTGTGAATGGCATTGAATAAATAAAGATAATAAAGACGTTCTTTTCCTCTTCCGTTTCTCTGTGTGGCACTGAGAAAAATACTATTTCTTTCTTACACAGAATCCCCAAAGCTTTCATTTTCTGGTGAGGTTGTTGTAAATGAGCTTTCCCGAAAGGGCTCGGCACAAGCAGAGCAGAAACCGTGACCTGGGAGGAAGGTAAAAGTGCACTGATCCGTATCAAGGAAACGTTCATTAATCATCGTGAGGGAAGAGGAGGTCTGGACGCAGAAAAACGTTGCCTACGGTTGCAGCCGGTTCTGATTCTCTTCCCTAGCAGATAATGTGCTTTGTTCCACATTCCTTTATTGCTCACTCACTTCATCCCCGTCTGTTTATCTCAGTCACTAAGCATTCTCAGCATTTCTCCATTGTTTAACCTCTAGGAGACTCATCAATAAGGGAATATATTAGTTCAACTTAACCTACCTAAAACATCTCTTCTCATTTTGCAGAAATATCTTAGTGCACTTGAAATAAGACAAAACTAGCTTACAAGTAACTTTTCAGCAAGATATAGGAGCTTGTTTTACATTAATATTCCTTAATATCGATAAAAAATACTATTTCCACTGGCAGATTATTTCATGAAGACATTTTTCATATTATAATAAACTGTATTAAAAAAAAAAAAGATTTCTATAATGAAACTCGGAGTGACACTTTAAATGCTTTTAAAATTATTCAACTCTTAGGGTTGCTGTGGTGGTGCAGGGGCAAAGCACAACCCATGTATTGAGGCCTTAGTCCTCATGCTGGTGGTCGCAGGTTTGATTCCCAGCCTGGTGACATTCGCTGCATGTCTTCCCCCTCTTTCTTCTCAAACTACTTTCAAATAAAGGCCACTAGAGCCAACAAAACCTTTAAAAAAATTATTAAACTCCTTACTAGCAAGTACTTAACAGAGCAACATGTTTGTCTGTTATGACCTGCTGCAAACATGACACATAGTTCCTGAGGAATCTTAGCCAATGGCTCACAAGCAAAGACCACTACTTTATTAATATGCGTGGATTTGCTTGCTACGACTACCTTTTTCAAACCCCACCACATATTTTCAACAGAATTGAAGTCAGGCGACTACGATGACCAATCTGGAATCTTCCAGGACCTTTTCTGAATCCAAAGGTTTCTGTCAAGGAAGTAGCCACACAGCATCACAGAGACATCGCTTCACTAAATGTATGGTGTTCCTTTCAGTGCATGCTTCTTTCTTCCCCCTCCAGGCATGCTGCTGATTGGCCCAGAAAGTTCCAGTTTGGATTTACCGCATCACAGAGCAGAATCCCCCAATCTCTTTGGCTTATTTATTTAGTTGTGAGTAAATTAAGACTGACTTTTCTTCTTTAGGGCCAGTGGTCTTGGGGATTCAGGCATGGAGGACTTTGCTGTTTGGCCAACCGTAAAAAACGAAACCTCAGTAACTGCTGCTACAAAGTCTTGCTGAATGTCTTTTGCAGTAAATTGAAGGTTTTTCCACCACCTGCCTCCTCAGCAGATGTCGATGTCATAGTCATTCTAACTTTCAAACTAGGCTTCTAGTGACGTCTCTAACAAGGGAAGCAAAATATTTTTAAGTGCAACTTAAACAATGTAACCAACTAATCTGTTTTGGTTGAAAGGGTGTAGATTATTAAGTGTCCAGAGTGTGAAAAGCAGGAAACGGGACTGCATGCCTCGTTCACTGAAGAGGTTTCATTTTTCATTCAAGATATTTCAATTCTCAACATGGTTTGGATATTTCAACTCATAGGCTGTTTTTGGGAAAATTAGAATTGGAAGAACCATCTACCAGAGTAGTGTAGCAGGTGTTTAACAGGCCAAAACTGTGTTTAATGGTTAGATAGTCTTCAGTTCTTCTTTCAAACATTTACCTTTGTTGAAAACGTGTACAGTGATGCCCTAAAAGGCATTGAGATGTACTGTATGTGGATAGATCAGTCTTGCCTGAAGGGTTAGCTGTTTTGGTTAACAATAAATCTTAGGATTGATTCATAGTTTGTTTGTTTTTTAAATCTCTTTCTCTTCACTTTTCACCACTGTGCAATGTGCCCTTCCTGCCTCAAACAAGATGAATGTTGACCGCCACTGGCTCAATTAAACTAACACTTTTAACTTTGCTCTTTCTCGTCCTTCATGTCAGAGGTTCCCTTATCCATCCAGATGACTAATGACCAAGCAGGAATCAATAAGCACTCTCTTAGCAAGTATATTTTACACCCAGAAACAAAATGGAAAATGCACTCTACTATGCAAGGTCTTCAGAACATAAGTCTATAACTCCAATATCCTGTGTAACTTTTTTTTTTTTTTAAATTAGACTTATACTAGAGAGGTAAGATTAGGGCAGGCAGTTCAAGAGAACAATAGAAACAGATTGTCTATAATGAAAACATAAAATCAGTTATAAGGATAAGATTTAAAGATTTAAATTGCTATTCACTCAGACATGAGATGAGATGAAGAGTTGACATACAAAGCAAAAAAAAACATAACTTCACCTCTCGGTTCTCTAAGGGCTTACATTTTAATACAGTTAATGCTCACTGAGCACGTTCAGAGGTCGCAGTAGAAAATGAATAACGACTACCCATCTCTGAACAGGCTTCATGAACCTGCAGACTGAAGAATGAAGAGGGAACCAAGCGGAGAAAGTTGCTATTAAGTGATGGCTGGAGAATCAATACTTATCTTTGATATAACAGACAGTGAAGCCTGATGTTGTACGAGAGAAAACTATGAATTGATGACGGTCGTCTTTGAAAAGATGGTGCTAAACCAATGTTTCACTCATCAACTCAGGTCATTGAGCTGGTTAGACAGTGATGAATGGAGCATCATAACATCAACAAAATGAATGTGCTGTAGATGTTCAATATTGATAAAGTTTTATACAATTATTTAAGTTCAAAACTTGTTTGTGAAATATTTTTTGAACATAAGCTTATCCAATGTGTGATTTAGATCTCCATACATAAATAAATTAAGTAAATTCCCTCCTTAACTTCACAGAATAAGGAGAATATAAAGTCTAAGTCTTTTTAAAGACACTTGTTAATATTTTTTTTAAGATTTCACAACAAGTTTTAACTTTCTATGAGCAGAACATTTTAAGAGTTGTTTTAATTACTCTAATACCGGGGTGAACAATTCACTTCACTAAGGGCCTATGTGAGAAACTATGATTGTTAATGACGGGACCTTTGGCTGAACTCAATTATTGAAAAATAAATTCTAAGATTCAGCCAAGATCTTCTTTTACTAACATTATCAGATTTTGAAACATGAAAACTGTGCTTCAGTGCATGTTTAGGCTGATCATTGGTTCTGTTTCTATTTAAACAGAACCAATTTATCTCTGACTTCATTCGATAACTACACAAGGGTTGCGCAGTATTCAGCTTTTAGTCATTTCTCTTAAATTTCTCATACATTGCCACTAATTTTATATATATATATATTTATATATATATATATATACCTTTTTAAAGTTGCTTTGCTTGCTGGTCCCCTGTTCTGTGTTCTGGTTGTGAATGATGTCCAGAGGAGTCTCCCGCTCCTTAAGCTTTAGACTTTCAATCTCCGTCTTCAACTCATTCAGCTGCTCTTGCAGGTGTTTGCTCTTCTCCATATATTCGACTCTTAAAAACAAAACACAAAATAGGGTTAAAAATAAACTGTAAAATAATATAATGAGCAAGAACAATTGGAAGGATACACAATTTTAAATGTGGCCATTTGTTTGTCACTGTAGTCCAGCAGCATATAGTGCAGAAAAGTAAGGCTATAAATCAAAATATCAATATTGCTAAGTTGCACATCAATATTGCATTTGTTGATGTTTATGTTTAAAGCATCAGAAAATTGTTTAAAGGGTATCAAAAATCTTTTAAGTCATTAAGAAATTTTATTTTAATTTATTTGAGGAATTTACTAGAAAAAATATGCCTATCCTCCATCTAACTAAATCAGTAAATCATGGACAATCTGCTCAAGAACTAACATTTCCAACCAAATATTTAGACTTCAATCAACTAACTCATTCTTGTCCAAGTTTTATTTCTGCTCGCTTTAAATGTCTCAAAAAAAAAATAGTTCAGGTAAATGGCCTGAATGCAGGCAGCATAACTACGTATAAATAATGCTGAGGGCCATGTGTTCAACAAACCCTGGAAGTAAAAAGTGGATTTTTAAAACTAACATGGTCTTTATGGCGCAACTCTGCAACATGTATGTCTTCTAAAAATATTGATATATTAACTCCCTTCTCTTGATTAAAGATTTAATCTTCAAAGGCCTTATTCATATGGTACGACAGTACTAGAAATTCTAAAAAGTGCAAACTAAACTTCCCAACATGGACAGGTAACTCACTTCTCCTTCTCAATCTCCATGGACAGGCGTTTCATGTCGGTGTCTTTGAAGTCAAAACTGAGATTCTCCCTGCTAAAGTTAAGTTCTTGAGGGACGCTGTCAGATGGAAGTCCAGGTGACTACAATAGAAAAAGGAATCAAAGATGGGTTTTCAATCAATAAAAAGTATGAGAAGAGAGTAGAGAAAGATAGAAATTAGCACATGGATCAAAATGACACAAAAGTACGAAAAAAATGACTGAAACGTGTAGAAATCCCCCTCCCCATCAATGCAGCGGAAAATATGCATTTATATGCCATGAGATACATCTGAAATAAACTGTGGCATGCAAAAATCAGACTGATTAAAGCTGCTGTCATGCTGTTTCCTATCTTAACGATATCACATTACAAAATGTGTCAAACCAAACCAAATCTGGGGAAATGAAGCAAATTTTGCTACACATTAAGTTTTGTCACGTCTTTTAAGTAAGTGTGTCATTTTTTAATGTGCTTCCTTTCTAAATGGTGCATGTGTAATGGGATCAAGGGTGTGGAGTTCACTGTGTCCTGCTGCATCAGGATGGGGTACATTAATTATGGCTCAACTGACCATCTAGGAATGAAATTTCAATGTTCTGAGTGTCTTCAACTGATTAGGTAATTATTAATCGAATTACTTAGTAAGTGGGTCAGGCTATCGGTTTAAAGCATGCTGAATGAAGTGAATCCTCATTTTTGCGATCTACATATTTTTGGTATATATGGTGTGCGAGCGTACAATGTGGTAATGATGCCATCACATATTTCAACATGTTCAAAAAATCTCTGTCAGCCTAACTTGGCTTGGGCTCAAATTATCCATGTACTGTAGCGTGAAATGAAAAGTAAAGCAACACCAGAGCATTATTCACCTTAGGCAGCAGATCTTTATATGTGACTGGAAGGCAGGACAGATATGCAGCAGTGTGACACAAGTATAGGAAATGAACTTGGATCAAATAGTAGCATAAACCTAGTACAAGTGGAAAGCTTTCATTTAAAAACGTGAAAATACTCATCGGAAAATGAGTAACAACACATCTATTATAAGCATGTAGAAGTACATAAAATCTGTATTCATAAGCTGAAGAGACTCTCTGTATCTATTCTGTGTGTGTACATGTGTACAGGCAGATGACTGTGTACTGTGTGGGTTTTAACATGTTTGGAGCTCCTGCGTAGGCTGACTTATGTGCAGCCTGGTCTTATGCAAGTATCATCAGTTTAACGCGGCTTTGCAAGGCTACCTCAATCCTTGTGTGTGTGCATGCAAGTGTCTGTTTATCTTGTAATATGTATTCTTTCGTGTTGCCAAGTAGAGAATAAAGAAATAGCATCAACATCGCTGTTTACACACAGAAATAGTAAGTCTGCATTTGCTTTGAGTACTTATTTGTTTTCCAAACCCAGTTAGTTCTGCTCAGGGCTGCATGGTTGCTGGAGCGTATCCAAGCTGTCATTAGGTGAAAGGTGGGGACTGTCCGCAATGATCACCGGTTCATTAGATAGACAAACAACAAAGGAAAAACTCAGAGCACCAATTGACCCAACATGCAGGTTTAAAGAAAAAAAAAAAACAAAAAAAAAAACTTTCACAGCCAGAAACTAGAAATAATGTTATTTCATTGTTTCCACAGAACTATATAAGCAATTTTCTGCCATTACAGTAGAGTGGTCAAAACCAAGACTAGCCATTTTAGACACCACTGCTGTAATCATAATAATTTACTTGTTGACTTAATAAGTGTCCTTTCTTTCTGCTAGTTTTATAGACAGATATATGGTCTGGAAAATGTTTCTCTCTTGTTTTCTCAGCACTCTCATCTTCAGCACACAGAGGTAAAGTGGAGGTGTTGACATTTTCAAAGTAAAAGACTTCAATGGTTGCATTTCAGTCCAGACATGATTTTTTTTTGTCTTGAGAACAAAACTGGACCTGAGTACCAAAACACTACTTTACAGATGAATCATCATGTGCAAGGCAACAATGGTTTCAAAAGGAAAAAATGTAACATAATAAGAGAAAGTTTTTTTTTTTCTTTTGAAAATGCTCTGATTAAGCCAATTATTTCTCCATACGTGATAATGTTTGCTCTGGTCTTTGCCCATTTGCTTTCAGCCTAATTTGGTTACAGATCTCTGGAGCTGGAGCCAGATTTGTTTCACAGAGATGAAAATAGCAGCTCTTTTCTTACACACAACAACATCAGGCTTGTTTTAGCTTAAGCTCTCACCCAGACCAAATCATTTAAATATTCTGTCAAGTTTTCTAAGCAAAATGCATTTCAAATGGTCGAATATTAAAAAGAGACAGAAGTTTGAAAACATTATAATCTCCCATTATAACTATACCATTGGTTGTCAACTGATTCAGTAGGCTCCAAATTAATTTGACTCTTCACTAATTTTTACTCCACTATCGACTCTTGTTTTTCTATTTTATCACTTTCTACTTCCATTTTGTACCTATAAACCAATCACTTTGTATCAGTCTATTTATCTAACACACATCAGGGTTTTTTCTTTGTATTCTAGTTTTCCATAACTTTTGGACATAAAGAGTCATAAAAATAGTTATATCTCATCCATCCATTTTCATTTAAGGTTTGATCTATATTCAATTCGACTCATATGTCATATTATACAACAGATATATGCTGAAACCCAAACAACTCTTAATCTCCTGATTGTACATATTATGTATTAGAGTCATATAACCATATTTTCTTACAGTAAACTAGCTATAGAACATAGGAAATTATCTTAAATTGAAAAAATTCCCAGACAAGTACAAACTGAGGTATTGTGGTGGCAGAAGACGTAATTTAGTGTCCAGAAAAGTTGGGTACAAAATACAACTTCACACCTTTGTTACTTTACAAAGAGGCAAAATGCCCTGCACCTGCTTCAATCCTCTTGGTTGCCAGTAACGTATCAGTTAGATTGCACATACACATGTAGTGCATCTGAATGCCTCTGTTTGACATGTGCTGGTCAGTTACCGTATAGATAGCCTTGCTGGTAATCTCCAGCAGCTTGTTTTTTGCTCTGCGCTCTGAATTCCTGGCTTCCTGCAAGTCCTGCTTCAGCTGCTCAGCCTCTTTAGCCCTGATGAACAAACAGAACAAACAGACAGCAAATGTCACGTTAATTTACCCCCCAGAGCGAACAGACCAAATAGTATAAAGCGAATCTAAATGATATTCGATAATTAACACACAGTCATTCAGAAACATCACACCCGGGTAATCAGTGTGAAACACTACAAGGCAATTATTTCAAACTACCTTTTTTCACCAATTAGTGTGCAAACAGAGGTGTGAGAGTGTTTTTATCCACTGATTATGTGTTTTTTCCTCCCTTTTGCTCATTTTCCTGAATGCCCTGAAGTTCCTTGCCGATGTGGGTGAGCTATGTGCCTCCAGCGTTTGAGTGGATGTAGTCATTTACATGTTGAGTGGTGCAGGTTGAAATTTTCCCTGCTGCAGAAAAGTGCTCATCCAGAAATTGGAGTTACACCCAAGTGGTTAATGGTGCCTATTTGAAGCGATTGCCTAATAAACCATGGAGTAGAAACTGTGAAGTGACATTGGTGATTGCATGTATACTATTTTGCTATGAATATGAAATGATTGTCATTTATTGAGCTTTATGGAGAAGTTATAGAGAATCTTGCCATCTCAAGTCAAAATGGGATGTTCTACTTTATTACTAATCCTGCAGAAAAAAGTACTTTGTACAACTACAGATAACACAAAAATATTAAGTACTAAAGATACACTATCAATCAATTGGCAAACTAACAACTTAACTAACCTACTTTTTGACCAGGTCTGTTATTTTATGCTTTCAGAACAGTGAGTATTCACAGAGCTACAGAGCAAACTTGATATGAAGCACAGGCTTCATAGTAACTCAAAGACATCAGGGTAGTGTGTGAGCTCTATGAGTTATTTAGGAACTACCTTTTCAAGCTTATTTCTTTGAAGGGTTTAGATTTAAAAACATAGGAAAAACTCTTGGAAAGTTAGTACAAAGAGGGAAAGAGTTATTTAAAGATGTAAGAGTCTTGCATGTTTTGAGCACATATATGCAAGGTAGAAATAATAACAGGACCTGGTTATAAATGGTGGCTCTAGCACTGAGAAAGACATAAAATTCACCAAAGGCAACCAGATATACTTTGCAGTTAGTTCAGCATGGATGGCACACGTTATATTCTACCAGCCAGCCATCTTTGTTCTCCTCCCCACCTCCTTTCCGACTCCTCAGCCATCTTGAGCGCTAGCATCTCAGCCTCCAGCATCTTCTGTTCCATAATGCGTCGCTCCTCCTGGCCACGCATGGCGGTCACTTTGATGCGCTGCATCTCCGTCTCAGCCTCGGCAGCTTTCTGGGCCAACAGCTTGGCCTCCTCCTCTGCGATCTGGGCCTTTTCAGCCAGCAGGTCTGCCGTCTGTTCTGAGCGCAGCTGGAGTGGGGAAAATAAAATCTCACATTAGGAGGGAGACGGAAAGAAGGAAAATCAAAACCTTGCAGGGAGTATAGACATCTAAAACAAAGCACAGCAGATACAATAACATTGTGGAAGATAGGACAAAAGTAGACATAGAGAAAATAGAGAATATTTTCAAGGAAATGACAGTCATTTTAAAAAAGGGAAACACACAAGGAGAAAGTAAGCAATGTAGTAATGCTATGTGGAATCCAGTTACTTAACTTTTCTTACTTTGAACCATTCCTTTATGTGTAATTGTCCAAAAAAGATAAAGTCTTGGAGGGAAAAAACCATTTGAAACTTACTAGCGCCTCATTGGCCATGTGAGCCTCGTCCTGCAGCTGAATGAGCCTCCTCTCCAGCTCGTCCCTGGCTCGCTCCGCTTCCTCTCGCAGCTGCTTTTCCCTCTGCAGACGTTGTCGCTCTACCTGGATGGCACAAACAGGGAAGAGCAGTAAAAAGAGCTCTATTGAAAGATTTAAAATAAACATAGAAAACACATAAACAAAGACAAGCAAATAAAGACTGGCACAGTCTATTTTATCTTAGACTGACAGGAGTTTTCACTGTTTTTTCTTTGTGGCTGCAGAATGCATTTTGAGAATCAGCCATTGCATTGCTTTAAATGCAAAATGTGAGAATATTAGGACTGCATCTAATAATTGTTTTAGTAATCGATCATTCAATCAATTAACTGCATAAAAAACTGCCACATTCTGCCGACTTTTCATTTAATAAACCTTTTTATACAATAGAAGAAATCCATTTGAAGATGCAAGTAAACAAATTCCCTTTTAAATTAAACATTGCATTTCCTAAATGCAATAACAAAACATTCCTTCAGTATTTTGATGATTTCAGCATGTGAAAAGCTCGGCCCGTTCTGCTTGACTTAACATCAATGCAGTGTATGTCTGATCTGTTGAGAAAAACAAAAACATGGCAGTCTAATTTAAACGTGTGTATCTGACCATCCCATTCTGTAACATAAAAGAAAAAAGTAAAATTGAGAAAGCTCTGCTTGTAAGTCCTTGTTTATCTGTTATTCAGATTTTTAGATAGATGAGCTTCATCAGGGAGCAGCATATAGTCTAAACTAGTTATATCCTCTATATACAATAAAAAACAAAAATATGCCTTGTATGCAACGGTATGATATAACAACATTCAAGCACACAGAGATTTTAGAAAATACAATATTTAAATTAAACTAGACAAATTACAGTATATTAAAATGTCTTTTTCAAATGGTGATAAAAATAAAAGAATCCTCAAAGTAAGTAGAATTCACTCTGAGAGTGGAAGATTTTCCAAGCTTTGCATGTGCATGGCAGCATTAAATGGAACTCAAGATTGTCCTAATCTTCTTCTGTTTTGCTTGGTTAAATCTGACTTGTGTGCGCTTTCACACCATGATAGTCCAGGGACTTTGATTGTGAGGGAAATGTGGAATCAAACCGCCAGAACGACGTCACGCAGTTACGACTGGCGGGTTGGGGCGCCATCAACAGAAGCAGTGATCTGCTGCGGCCGTAGCATAGAAGACGAGCGACGAATTCAATGTTTTCAGAGTCCATCAATCAGCTTTCTTTGGTTTACTTGACAGTACGTTTGCTTTCAAACTGTAAGTGAACCACACTTGACCTTCTGATGTCTCTACCTGCTTTCTGGCCCTCTCTTCTCTGGCTTGAGACTTCATCTGCTGGACCTCAAGGGAGTCCACTCGGCGTCGGCGTATGAACAGGTCATGGTTCCCGATGCACAGCTGCAGAATCTAAAAAGTGAAATCGAAACCAAACACAGGTTCAAATCACGCTGATGACATCATTATCATAACCAATTCACTTCTGCTGAGCTCACCAGCTTGTTGACTCTTAGTCGCGAAGAGTTGAACTTGAAGACGTTGGTTTTCTTGTCCAAAGGTTTGATGGTAAACTAAACATCGAGACAAGAGGAAATACCAGGATTGTTCTCTTAAGCAGACAGGAGATGCATATTAAACTGTTAAGTGGGGCTGCATGTTTGGAACGAAAATTTAAACCGTTTTTAATTCTGATTTCATTTAAGTGAATAAAACATAAGCGTTAACTGCAGATTCTCCCACCTCCTTGTCGCTGTAGGATATGTTGCGGATCTCGTTCCAAGGGAAGGAGCATTTGGGTGTCAGCTTGTTTTCCAGCTCGTAGATATGCAGACCAAGGGCATCCACTCCCAGCAGAAGATCTGTTCCCTTTTTATTCTACACCACATCAGAAGAAATACATATTTTCCACTGCCTGACACAGGCAAGCAGCCGTGAGACCACTGTCTCAGCCACCCTTCATTTGTTACCTGCATTCGACAGAGGTGGCTTTTCTGTAGCTCTGCTTGCCAGAACAGTTTGTTAGAATCAAGCTGAATAATTCAGCTACCACAGAGTTTATATTGTCTCTGCTTGTTTGTTTGAAAACAGCAAATTTCCTGAGTTGAGTTATAAACTGCATTGGTTTTTCTACGAATGCATTATTTCAAAGTCAGATCCAACTCAAGTGAATTTCTGTTTATTTAGAGTGAAACAATTGTTTTGCTCATGTAGAAAACATTCGAGGTAAAAGTACCTTTTAATATGCCCTAATATACCTAAAAACATTCAGAATTTACCGCCCATATTTTTAAGCCATGAGGACAGGTGAGTCATTTACTAACAGCCCGTTTCAGCTGACCCGTCTCCTCATCGTTCATATTGGCTTCAAGGTTTCTACACCCGTTTTCAGACTGAATTTTCCAACAGCTCCTCAAAACAGCACGCTTTAAACACACCGATTAGGCATAACATTATGACCACTTTACTAAGAGCGTGTTGTTCCCCCCTTTGTTGACAAAACCTCCCTGACCAACTGAAGCATAGACTCTTCAGACTCCTAAAAGGCATGCGGTGTCATCTGACCTAATAACAGGAGATCCTTTAGTCCTGTAAGTAAGAAACGGGGCCAAACTAAACTCTAGACTGGACTGGCTTCTCAAACACATCTCAAAAATCCTCGATTGGATTTAGATCTTTAGATTTTGGAGACCAAGGCAAGGTCTCCGAACTGATTATGGTTCTCCTCAGGATTTCCCCCAGATTTATAAGCCTGGTGGGCTGCCGGGCTTTACTTGCACTGCCGACAGGCTAAAGTTATGTTTATAGTTGATGCATTGAACACAATTTTACCCCTGGGTTGGCCTTGAACGCTGTTGCAGCGTCTGGTCGTGGATCTCCAAATTTCTGTAGCTTGGTGCGGATCGCAGACACCACCTTTCACTCTAATGGATGATTTGGAAAGTCCTCTTACAGAACAGTTTCACCTATACTGGAATTCATATGATCATTCTAGAGTGAAAGGTTGTGTGGCCTTAAACAAAATGGAAGGATTTAGGAAAAGACAAGAAAACCTAATATAATGAATACTTGCATAAGTAAGAAAGCTCACAAATATTCTTATTTATTGTTGCCCATTTTGAGTAACATTTATTTTCATTTATTTTATTATAAATGTGAGCAGAATTACATAGCTTGTTTTAAGATCCATAAGTAGAATTACCTAAAGTTAAAAAAAATGTACATTTTAATGGTATTGTTTGTGTTTGCCTCCTTTAAGACACTATAACTGGTGTTTAGGTATTGTCAATAATGTCTTTGAATACCACATAATTACCAAGTCAGAATTTTCAAATGTCTTGTTAACTTATAACAAGTTTTAATACAAAACCTTGGTGGGCTAACCTAGTGCCCATACCGCCAGGCTTAGAAAGTTTTCTGAGGGAAACCCTGGGTTTTTAAACCTTTCTCTCTTTTTGCTTTGGAACAGGGTATGTTATTCAACAGAGCTTGGAAAAGTGTACATGGTCTCCAAAAGTGCTTTGGTGGTGGTCCATGTCGAAGTAACATCCACATGGATATCAGAACCCAAAGCTTCCCAGCAGTACATGACCTAAAGTATCACACGTTCCATTTAACAAATCCCACCCACTCTGAGGGCCCATGACCAAAAAGTAACTAGTGCTACACACTTCAACTGTTATCGGTCATAATGTTACGCCTGGTTGGAGAAGTGAACCTGTAAAAACCACCAACCAACTCGATGAACAAAGGAATGGTTAGCTGATGGACAAAGAGACAGGGAAGAATGGAAAAAATGAATGCTGGGAGTTTAAAATTGGAATTGGATAAGTATCTACTGTATGTATATGATATGAAATAAAGAAAGACTGCATAGGAATCCTGCAACTTACTTGATAAAAAAATAATGAAATGCAGCATCGACTCACCCTGATTGAAAAGTAATTGACGCCATACATGTCCAGGTCTTGAGCTATTTTTAAATACTCCATCTCAGCTTCATCCCTGGTTCAATGATGAATGGAGGTAGAAAATGATTGAGGAGGATCCAAAAGATTGGAGAAAAGAGGGAGGGAAGGGGAGAAAAGGAGAAACAGAAGTGGAAAGGGAAAACAAAGATCAAACCTTGTTTCATTTGTTTTTCTGTGCAGCATATGTCATGTTATGAGATCTGTAAAAACTTTGTCACAAAGCCCTTGCTAGGGTAAAAAAAACACATAAGCACAGAAACAACACAAACACAGCTCTGTACCAGATTTTAGAGGTCATGTTTGATGGAAAACTTTTTCTTATGCCTTCAAGAAAGTAAATATTGCTGGAGAGAAAACAAAGGCATCAGTGTTTTATGATGCCTGTGCTCTTGCTCTTTTTCCCAGCAAGTTGGCAAATTTGTGAAATTTTTAGGTCAAATTAGAAAAAATATATATATACTTTTCTGAGAGCCTGTTTGGTCTGGGTGATAAGAAAATGTTATACTTTTCAGAGATTAACTGAAAAAAATTGGAAAATGCCAAGTAAAAAAGATTAGACACTCCAATTGAAGACGGTGTCAAAATAAATTCATATAGAAATGTTGGATTTATGCAATGATGTCTAGAGCTGCAAAATGTGTGGTTTCTCCTTACAAATAACATGTAAATGGAAGGTCGGTCAGTCACTTTGATGTGGTGCTTGGAAGTCAGTCAGGTTCAAAATGCAGGTGGACTAGTATACGGATGAGGGTTTCCCATCAAAACAAGGTGATTGACTTCCTCCCACTGCCAGGAGCATCAGTGAGCTGCTTACATTGATTGCTTCAAAGGACAAGACTACAAATAACTCAAGTAATTTGGCTTACACTTTGTGTCTTTGCACCTGAGTGGACGCTATTTCTGCACAAAACCAGTTAAGTACCAAGCCTTCAGCACATCTGACATGAACTCAAAACTTAAAACTGTGCTAGCAGTAAAACTTGAGAGCAGTCTACTCATAAGCAGCAGTTTTACTTTGTTCTGCCTCTGTGCTCGGCATAGCATGCTGTGATCCTCTCCTCCCACATTTCTGCAGTCATCTGGTACAAGTTAATAACCTGAAATGGAAAAAGACAGACATAAATATGCATAAATGCTCACAGGCAAATACAGTATATATTAAAATGCCACATACTGTTCAATCTAGGAGGCTGGCAAGATAGAATGACAAATATGTCAGCATCCTATCTTATGAGTGACAGTAAGTAAACCAGCAATCACTCACCCTGTTTGGCAGCAGTTCCTCTTCAGCCAGGAAGCCCGGTTTGTGAACTTCAGGGTCGTAGTCTCCGTACTGTGAAAGAATACAAACAGAACTGATGACCGACTACTGCCTTGTCTACAAAAACAAATCCAACACTCTTCTCTCCATTTATTCTGCAAGTGTTTATTGGCCGATGTTTTATGAGGTAATTTATGTCCGAAGTGGCCACATTGTTTACTATGCACTGTGAATGATGCGGTTAAATATGGAGGTCTATGGGAGAACGAAGGTAATCTACAACTAAAGTTACTGGAGTGTATACTGGTGTTATCTTCAGCTGTATGGGACTATTGTTTACAACAGGTTAAGTGTTACCTCAAACTACCACACAGTCCAGGTGGCTTACATGTGCTACTTATCACTGTTCATGTGTATTCAACCTATAAAAATATACATGCATGCCGTTTCATTAAGTTGAGCCACGATCACAGCCGCAACAAGCTTAAAAATGGTAAGACCACAATTATTTTGTTTTGGAGTTTTACAGCGACCCCTATCACTCACACACACACAGCATAATGTTGCCTCCCCCCACCTGAAGATCAAAACCTGGCCAAACAACTCTGATCAGTTCTTCTCTAATAAAACCATGTTTTTTTGTTTTTTTTTTTCAAATGGATTTTTCTATTTAAAACATTTAAGTCGGTTGCATTAGTGGGGGAAAAAATTACCAATAACAAATTTATCCAACAAAGAGACCGAAGTACGTTGTGTTAAAAATGACAAAAGAGACAATAGATTACAGATTTAATTCACAGCATTATGTTTTATAAAAGACATTTAGAGTTTATATTTTATTGTGTTTTTATGTAATCATTTGAATGTTTTGGAGCTCTGGAACCCACTTGAGGATTATGGGGTCTTGAGATGATCTCAAGAAAAATAAAAGAAGGTCAACGGCATAGTTTTGTCAGAAATCACCAAGTTTTTTTCTGGTACTTCTGTCTAAAGCTTGTTCAAGCTCTTTGCGTTACCATTATTTCCTTGTCAAATTGGCTCATTAAAAATATTTACTTCACCCAGTGATAATTTGGGTCCCAATCTTTGTTACTGTTATTCTGTAGGTCAATAGCTAGAATGTTAGCGAACCACTGGTTTTGAGTTAATTAACAAGTGAAACAGCATGAAAACAGACTTAGGAGACCCCACTTTTGTAAAAACCAATTTACACACAATGTATAAAACCTCAGGGTGGTGACCATGTCAGCTTAGATTCAGAGGCTTATTTAATCGGATAAATCTTTTTAGTTTTCCATCATCATCTTATTTACTCACAGGGCTGTAACCCGTTTATTTCTAATTGCTAAATAATTGCTCATACAGTAATTTACTGAGGTAATATAGCATTACTAAATTCTTTTGGGAGAGATAGGGTGGTACTTTTCACCCTCTGGCATCTGATTACTCTTGTAATTTGAAAGTGAAATGTGCCAGAAAATTTCTGAGAGCATTGTCACCAAAGGACAGTTCATCAGTGACACCCAATTAAAATACTGACAACTGTATATCCACTAGATAAAACAATATTCACAACCCTGTAAAATAAACAGCACGACCATAAGAAAGAAAGATTCACAAGAACAGAATATATTCAGACCAAAAGATGACAATGCATTGGGCATATTTGCTTACCACATGGCTTTTGTGCTTTGGATTCTGGCACACAGAATCTACAGCAAAACAATAAGAGTTTATGTGGGATTTATGTATTCTTTTGGTATGAGCTCTAAATAACTCTGAACACTAAAAATTACATTAAAGGATTTTCTATGTACACAAAAAGATAATCATATTGTGTACAAAAGAAGAAAATAATTACTGATTCAAAGTAAACAGGGCTTCAGATTCCAACAAGCTAAAAGGAAATGATGCTAATATAAGGTGCTGTCTTGTTTAGATGACTTAATAAGGACACCAATTCCATATTTGTTGTCACTTGGCCAGTCTTGGTCTGTATTGCTAAATCGTACTGCAAAAGAAGTTACCTCTGGTGTTTTTAGACAGCAGATGACTCATCTCTGATGACCCAGAAGAGATCAAATCTGAGCTCACAAAATGAACTTACTGGTAAAATAATGGCTAAATAAGAAACACTTAAAAACATGATTGTTTTTTAAAAGCAGTGTCAGCAGATGATAGTAACATACCTGCCTACAGGCTCAGAGAAAACCAGTTTATTCAAGGATTTATCAGAAATGTCAATAGACGAATATCCTGTGCAGTTAATAATAACACGAGGTACTTTAAACTGTAAAAACAACCTCTTGAGCAACATTTGCATAAATATCAATTTGAAAAGCTGGTTATAATAAGTTATATTATTTATTTTATTATTTTTTCAGAGAATTTTTTTCAGTAGTTTTTTTGAAGTGTAAGGTTCATGTTAAAATGCCTGCATCTGGCTCAGTTTTGTTCTTTGGACAGTACTACAGCATCTTACAGTGTGAAGCAGACTGAAATACATGAAACAAGCTACTCAGTTGCCCGGGCAGTAAAGAAATCACAAATCAAAACACTGTGACCAAAAATCGAGTTTTCTTTCAACAAACTTAAAAAGCTGATCTTTGGGCTGTTTGTTGGCCTGAAACATACAGGTGTGACTTAACATTTTTGCCAAAAAAGACAAAGCCTGACCAATGATGTGGTCATTATCTGTCATGATAAGTGGAAAACATTTCAGTCAGCTAAATGATTTTTTGAGGAAATCCAAGGTTCCTAGGTTCAGAAACAGAAATGCTCATTGGAACTGCAAAAGAGACAAGTGCTGCATAAATCTACAGACATTCACTTGGTATTTTAAATGTTGAAATGCAGAGCACGCTGTTTAGAGGGCAAAGCTTCGTCTTTCAAAGAAACATGGCAGCAAAATAAAAGTCTACAAAGTTACATTTTGATGAACGAAGAGTCTTCTAGACCATGTTCTTTGGAAAGACAAGAACAAAGTAAATGTGCATTACCCCAGTTGGAAAACCAGGAATAGGATATCAGCACAGACACCTCAGAGTAACTATAAAGCATGGTGCTGTAGAGATGATGATTTGAGCTTATTTTCTGGCCACAGGACTTTGGCAGCTTGCCGTCATTGAGTTGACAATAAGCTTCTCTGTACCGCAAAGCAGTCCATGAGTTACAGTCCAAATCTCAACCTGACAGAACTGTGGTATCTAACCTGAGCAAACTTAAGAAATATTATATACAAGAGGAGTCCAAAGGTCTTCCACAACAATGTGAGAGACTGGTAAAGACATATAAAACAAACTACAGTTTGTTACTGATGCACTTACTTTTGCAGTAGTTCTAGAAGTGAACTAAAATTACAGTTTGTGTGCTTCTATATACCATTAATTGAGGTAAATCAACTTGTCCTAGTAAGAGAGATTCAAACTTTTGGTAATGATGGACAGTACTGCAGATGTTGTTGGAACATAGTCTGACCACCAAGCTTAGTGGTTTTATTGCTCACTTCGAGTTAGAATGTGTGCCCCACATAATGAAATGCCTCAGTGACTACCTCAATTTTTGGATTCACAAGAATCGAACAAATGGATTAGTGGAAACAATAAAGTCACACCATTCACAGCTGTTCCAAAGGCAACAGTAATTCTATTAATCTTTTTGTTTATAGAGTTACTGAACCGTTAACTAAAAATATTTATTGCCGTTTTGATGTTCTAATTTATTAAGTCTTTGCGAGAATAGATGGTAAAGCAGACAATAACATAAGCAATAAAAAATATATATCTTTCAAACCTTAAAGCAGTCTTGAAATATGATTCTCTCTTTAGTGCCAGCTTCAGGCTGGCATGATTAAACAGAGGTCACAGCACTAAAGTCAATTCACTGTGTAATATACTCTACTTCTCCGGTGGCACGGCGATTCTGCTCAAAAACAGATCATGAGGAGAAAAGGAGAGGCTGCCAAACACCTCTCAACAGCTGCAGTGCTTAACAAGAACCTGTTTCCCCTTTACACAGCCGCTTTAGTCATACTGACTCTAATCAAAGCTGACTGTTGATTAAATGAAAACAGACTGGGGTCTCATATTTGTGCTGTTTACCAGTCAGAGGGTGCAGACACCAAGAGGCACATGGCACAAGCTGATGTGCAGGTTTTTCTCCATCCACACGCTTGTTTTCACCTGGGCCTGTTAAATTGGTACGGAAAAGGCAAGTCTCTGGGGGGTCCAGGCCAAATCTTTTGAGGCAGAGCTCTGGTGTGATTAAACCATGTCTGCCTGTCAAGAAGCTGCATCCCAGTCCTCCTATGGTTTTCTAGTGGATTTCAAGGTGGTAGGACCTTTTAGGCAAAATGACTGAGATTGCTGGAGGTTTATTGTCGGAGTTTGTTTTGGTGGTGATTTTCCCAGACTATAGCTAACTTGTTTTATCCCCAAAAAAAGACAGTTTTTTTTTTCTTTCATCCACCAACAATATGGAACAACCTACCCCAAGGTGTTAGGCATGGATAACCACTTTGTTTCCAAACCAAAACAAAAAATAAAATAAAACATTTGTATAATGTGGTGTAAAAGCTGTGAGTTGTCAGTAATCATTGTTTTTCTGACTTTTTTTTTTATTATTTTGATCTTTATACTTGTAATTTTGTGCAATGATTTTATTGTTTCATGTGTGTTTTTATCCAATGTGCATCTTTTAGATTTTTTCCCTGTGCATAGGACTTTGATTGAAAGTTCTTTATAAATAAATGTGTTGTTGTCAGTATCAGTATTCTTATTAATTATCTAGCTGCTGAAAGCATCTGACTTCATCTAGCGTAGGAGTGTCCAACTTCAGTCCTCAGAGGACGATGTCCTCCAGGCTGTAGATGTGTCCTTGTACCAACAAAGCTAAATTAAATGGCTAAATTATCTCCTCAACATGTCTTTAAGTTCTTCAGAGGCCTGGTAATGAACCAATAAAAAAAAAATGCATAATGAATCTTATGTCTGAAAAAAAAAAATCTGAAAAATCTGAACTAGTTCTTAAACATCAGCACAAGTCCTGTACCTTTTCTCAAATATGAGAAGAAATTCTGACAATAATTATCAAAACTAGCAAAGGAAAATGTATATTATGCTCCACAGATCCTCATCAAGACTTTGACAGCAAAGATCTGGATCAGCTGAGCTGATTTATATGGAGTTAGTTTTGTTTCACAATTATTCAATCAAAAAAAAAAGTTTCAACCAAAAAAAAGAGACTCAACCAAAAACAAAAAAAAAGTTTAAAAAAAACTTAGTGATTTTTGCTTTGACATGATTTTTTCTTTTGATTGAATAATTGTGAAACAAAACTAACTCCATAGATTTATGACTTTTCAAAAGAAAATCCACATGTCAGAAGGAGGCAGTCTTCTTGGATAACTAGAAAAAAAAACTTATAAGGGCTGTTGCACCTAAAATCTTCCTGGTGCACAAAATACATAACAAAAGGACAATATTAGAAAAACAGATTAGTACAAGTAAGTGAGTTATGCATGACATGCAGGTGAAGATTTGAATTGGTTGCACAGAAAAATAAAGATAGACTAAATGAATGCACAGCTCTTGTTTAATTTGTTGAGAGTTAAATCTCAAGGGAATAGTAGAGCTTTCTTATAAGTGGAGTAAGGTAAGAGGTAATGACCTGAAGTGTATTTCTATTGTGTGGCTTTAAAATTTTGCTTAACTTTTAGCTGTAATGCAATTTCAATGAAAAGAAAAATAACTGTTGTGTGTTGGTTACATGTGTTAAGTCTTAGAACATGGCTAAAAAAATACAGAACCATAACCACATATGGAAGATTTACTTTTTGAGGAAGACTTAAAAGTATAAAACATTTTTACAATGTAACTTTAATTTTGATAGTGCTTTTAGTCAACAGCCGGAAAATGAATCTGTGGCATCAAGGTATGTAGCACATCTGATGCAGGTGAGATGTTTACTTGTCAAGAATCTGTGCCTCAAGAGGAAAGTTTACTCTCCTTACAGGTTGCAAAGAAGAAGACTGACCTTGGCATGGACTGCATAGGATGCCAGCAACACAGAGGCCTCTGGAGGACAGTGGATTTCTTCTTCAAGGATCTTCTTCTTTACCTGAACAGAAATTTCAACATTTTTCAAGCTTTTATTACTTGAATGCTGAAGCTGTTGTTATGAATCCCATCTTTTCATAAAGACATTATGTTCAGATATAACAATTAATTTCTTAGATCAGAGAAGAAGAAAAAAAAAGAGATTGTCGTGAATTTATTTTTCAGGAAACAATTTTGACTTTAAATCAGGATGGCTGCTCTCCCCTATTTCCTGAAGACTGGTTCTCTAGTCGCTTCAATAAGAACAGCAAAAGACATGAGGGACGTACAATCGACATGATTTAATCTGACTCATGCAATAAAAAGAAAGTGCTGCCCCAGAGATAAGCAATGGGAAAAACAACACTTTGGCTGCTGAGTTTTTGACAGCCCCAACATTGTTCCCCAAACTCTACACTGACAGATAAGGAAATTACATTTAGTGAGAAGAAAAAAAAGTTGTGATGCATCTTGAGTTTCATTTCAATCTCTGTTCCTTTGTTTTTACAAACACTTTGAGTTACTGTGCATCAATGGTGCAATAATATTACATTTCCCCTGCCTTCTCTTACATTAAACTACAGCAGAAGTAACAGGTTTTGTCATGATAAAAACTGTCAACTATGAAGGAAGTAATTTTTTTTATTATGTATCCATCACATTGAAGCACCTTCAGACTGAATCTAGAGTATATGGCTGAATCTTATATTAAACGTCCATCAAAACATAAGCTTGCCCAGGACATACTGAATAAAGATGTTTCTCCTAAAACTAATAACTGGTTTGTAGGGAAAAGAAATATTTGTCTATTTTCTTCACTGTCCACTTTTAAAGTTCGTCTATTTTACTTGGCTTTCAACTCCAGTGGGATCTAGTTTTAAATTGTATGTTTTTGTTTTTAAACTGTAAGTTATTTTTTTTTTTTGTTATGTTGTGTTTTGATGTACAGCATTTTGTATCAGCTGTGGTTGTTTTAAAGTGCTTTATAAATAAAGTTGGTATGGTATGGTATGGTATTCAGAAAGGAGATCAAATATGTGCTAATGGTGTTAGCTGCTGTAGTTTTGCTTCAGTGTTGTAAATAAAGAGTAAAGGTTTTTTTCCCTGGTCCTTTCAAAGTTTGCTCAAAGTTGTGATAGCTTAGTGCTTAAACATAAAGAAGTGAAAAACTTACATCAAGCTGGATCTCTAGAGATTCAATTCAGAGAGTTTATGGAGACCATAAAACATCTGCTCTGGGTTGGATAAGCTGAAGTATATCCAACCCAGATATAGATTTGGAGATATTTTGGAGAAAAGATGGATGAGAATAGATTTTAGTGTAAATTTCTGATGCTCCAAGGCTTAGATAAATACTCCACGTCAAAAAAAAAATCCAATATGAATAAGTAACAAATAAATAGGAACATAAAGAAAATCAGCTTTAATCAAAATTATGCAGTTAAGGGAGTACAAATTTATAAAGTCATTTTTAAAAACATTGGTGAAAATTGTGATGCATTATGATACACAGTAATCCGATGGGACTCTATGAAAGCTTTTTTGTCTCTAAAGAACATGGATAGAGCCCTAAATAAAGGGTTAAGCAAAGTCCATAATGTTTTTGTTCTTACTTAAATTAATAACACAGTACAAACTGATGTCTTTTGTTTACAGTACTAACTGCAGAATCAGCAGCTTGATTCTAATCAATAGAGCTGTGTGTTCTTTCTACATCTGTACAGCAGCTGATGCCGAGTTCTTTGTTTTATTCTAAAATACAAAAAAAGTCAAATTAAATCTTCACTTCATATAACAAGAAAAGACTCATCCAAGTTTAAAGTGCTGATTAAACTCTCAGGGCTCACAGTAATAACATTGTTTTTAACAGGCTTGAATTCACTCCAACCAAGATGAAAGCAGAGCTTCCCACCAGGCGTTTCATTCTTAAACTCCATCATCACTCAAACTAATTGATTCACAAACCGAAGTTGCGTAACCACATATACATCACAAAAGCAGATTTTAAGGTTAGATGGGGCAAACACGCTGTAGCAGCAGTTATATAAGTGGGCAATTTCATGCTTCAGACCTCGTCGTTTACAGAGCCAGTCAAGCTGTCTTTTCTTGTTTTGAAGTCACAAAAGGTGCGGAGCCAAAGGTGACAGCCTTAATCATAACCAGCACTAAGTGCTGAGGATGCCATTCTCTTTACAAATGAGAGCACGCTATCATCCCAGCCTGTTGGGACGGAGATGTGCATGTGTCTGTTGGTGTTGTAAGTGCTCGAAATCTGCGGAGTGTGAGCGCGAGTGTGTACGTATCTGGATCGGTGATCATTTCTGATAAGCACTAATCCAGCTGTCACGCCTGTGACATTATCTGAACGGGGGCCGCCTCCTGACATTACTGGAATTAATGAGAGCAAAGAAATAAGCAGGCAGGCAGTGTGATGCACTACACATTTATATTCTTCTTACTCGTGGCTGTGTGTTGCCTTAATTGAGTAATCGGGCTGTTAGGCTTTTCTCGATAAATTAACTCAAGCAGATTTAAATGAAGTAAGAGTATAGATAAACATTTAAAGTATATGCCAAAGAATAGAAGTGCAACATAAATAAACTAGCACAACTGACAATTTCTAAGATTACATTAGGATTATATCAATAACAAATTTATTTATTTTTCATACCAGATCCAATTTTGAGAAAAAAAATTCTTGCTTTCTTTGAAAAAAGAAAAAAAAGAAAAAGTTACAAATGACAGGAAATATTTTCAAAAAGTGATTTTTAATTCAATCATCCCTTCTGTGAGTTGTACGACATATAATTGGGGCCATGCTATGAGAGGTTTTGTTTAATTATGAGAATATAGTCACAAAGTTAGCAGAATAAAGACGTAATTTTGCCTGAACAACATTTTAAAATTACAAGAAAACATGTCATTTTAATGAGAAAAAAGCTTGGATTACCATTTTTTTGTCATTTTACGTGTTTTTGTCATGAGGTGGCGGTTTGCGGTGGTGAGAATGAACGCAGAGACCCAGGTACTGATGAAGATGATGATGAATTTAATGATGAAAGTGGCTCAAAAACAGTCCAGATCAGGCAGCACAGCAGAGACAAAAGCACACAGCTAAATACCGGTAGCAACTGACACAAAGACTGAACATGGAGCAAAGTAGCCTCAGGACTATACAGTTCGACTGAGCACTACTGACGACAAGCTACATACAATGAGGACCCGACAACAGACAAAACAACAGGTGGGTTTAAATACACAGGGAGGGTGATCAAGGAACGAGCCACAGCTGGGATCAGTCAGCAGGGGAAGACGCAGAGACAGAAACTGAACACAGAAAAACCTTACAATAACTACACAGAAACACAGATCATGACAGTTTTGAATTCTCATAAAATGTCTACTTCATTCTCCTAATATTACGACTTTATTCTTGTATCACTTAAACTTTGCCATATTACTTCGTTCTAATTTTATTGTGACTATTTTTGTAACATTATGACTTCTTTTTTTTTACAAAAAAAAAAAAATCTTAGTCTGACCTATTTCATTGTAGATTTGACCTATATTCAAAGTCAAAATAAAAAGAAAATGTAAAACATACTGGTCAAACAAGAGGGTGGGTCTCTGAATTCTGAAAACCCAAGGAGTCCATTGATGAAAAAGTTCAGATTTTCCAAAAACAAAAATACTCAAAATTAATCAAAATTAATTGATTAACTGCTTAATCGATAAGATGATAAATCATTTACTCGATTTACTTTAAAGCCTAATCGGTAGTTGATAAATGACTAACAGGTAGCCCTGGATGACGGTAGCCCTGGATGACGATAGCAAAACACCAAATCTCATCTCTGGCTAAAAGTGATAGGGCAAGCTCTGTAGGAATGCCCCAGGGGAAGTATTACTGGATGTAAAGGGCAGCAGTAATGTGCTGTTCCCTGATTTCACATGGCTGCACACGATCAGAGCAGGACGATGGAAAAGGTGGTCCAGACGAACATCTTTCAGAAAAAACTGTAGACGTGTGCCCCCTGTAGGCATTGGGACACAATAGATGGAAGCAACAGATGCACGAAAAGAACTTGAGTTAAAAATGAACTAAATCATCTCAAATACAAAGACTTTATTTCACCTCAAGAGGCTGAGAGTTCTCTTCCTTAAGTGTCACACTTGTTCAAAAGCATAGATTTTACTTTCCTTGCTGTTTGTGCCTGCTTTCATGAATGCTTCACCTTAAAGCACCTTTATAGAAGAAAATAAATATTTCTCCAGGTTTTAGCTTTTTTAAAATTCTGAACTTTTGCAGACTCATTAGCAAGATCCTTCTGACAATTTTATGATGTTCTGGGCATTTAAATACACAACCTTCACCTAGTTGGATTTATTAGTTGTCATGTTCTACAAAACATTAACGTACATAGAGTTCACATAATCATTTTTACACACCTGAAAAATGATCAGATTGTGTTTCCTATTTTCCAGACTTTGCGGGAGCACCAAAAACAATTTAAAATTGTGTCCACTATCCAAACGGCTATTAAGTAATCTTGAGTTAGATTAGCTGGTAACATCTGCAGCTTCAAATCTCTACTTAACTCCTGCTTTTATGTCTAACTGTAAGAATTCCTAAAACTAATCAGAAAAACTGAATTGCACAATTGTTACTTCAGTTAAAATTGTATAAGCAGAATAGAAAAGAATATGAAAAAATACAACTGATAATTGGCTTACCTGTAGAAAAAAGAGACGCTGAGTGATATCTTGCACAAGCTCCTCCTCGGCATTTTCTGGGTAAAACTTGGCCAGGAAGTGGAAGGTGATTGGTTCTTCTTTTGAGACCTCTTGGTCTAAAACCTGTACGCATAAATCAAAGACATCAACAATACTACATAACTGATAAAAATAATTACAGTAGACAATGAACAAGTATTTTAAGAAAACAAAAAAAAAGTGGCACATCAACCTTCCTTTCCATCTTCAGCCAAGCCTCTGTGTCCTTTATGTTGTACTGGAGCCCAAAGAACCAGGTTTCTCTCAGTCCCAAAGTCCGGCACACCAAGTCAAAAAGGTCTTTTCCTTTCCACTTCATCTAAAAGTTAAAGATATATTTTTTTGTTCTATTCTTTCAATCAAACAATATTTCTTCTCTGACAAAGAAGTAAATATCATAAAAATTAAATACATTTAAAATCTCTTCAACATGCTGTATTTAACATACAACTTCCTATTCAAATTATTTTAAGTTGGAGAAGAGTAAAATGTCATAAAATCAAAGATTCCTTGGGTTTTACAGGGCTTTGTAAAATCCCGCCCAGTGAGACACACAAGGACTTTCCCACACTCTTATTAAATAAGTGTATAAGTACAATAAGTGGGCTGAAAATGTTTTCCTAATTTTTGTCAGTTTAGATTAATCAACACAATGGACAAACAATACCAAATATAGCTGAAGTTGATATAAACAAACCATGCAAAAACATGAAAACAAATATAAATATTGAGCCTGTCACGTAGCAAGGATGAAACTGGGATAGTAAAAAAGTAAATCTAGAATAAGGGATTTTGTTTATTACAGATACATAATACTTACTTAACCAATAAGTGAGATAATCGTGAGTCCCATGTAAGAAAATAGAAACCTGTAACTAACATTATGCTGGTGTCTATAATTACCAAAAAAGCAGCTGCTACCCATAAACGGTTCCTCCCTTTTAAATATAGTGCTTGCAAGTAATTTTGATGCCTTTCATTTCCGAAAAAATAAAAACGGCAAACTAGGAGAAACAGTCCACTATGAAAGGGGGAAACATAT
>NW_015112752.1:430383-487672 GCF_001443285.1 Poecilia latipinna | reverse complement strand
ATATAAATCACGGAATCAGGGTCAGCACTGATTTCAACTACTGACTAAAAAGTATTTAATTGGGCTGCGGTAAACACAGCAGTCTCTTAAAACTTATGTTTAAACAACCGCGTGGGCGTCACATCCTTTTCCCTTTATTGACATATGCTGCCATCTAGCGTTCAGAAAGTGAAATATGTTGGTTTCATGGGAATTTCAGAAAAACTTAATTTTACTCGCTTATGAGCCTCACATTTTTGTAGTTGCATTACAATTTGAAATTAGTGAGCAGAAGGAACAGTAACGTCGTGCTTGAATGTTTATAGCATTACTCATAATAAGGAAATGAAAGATTGTTCAAACTCACCTCGCACTTGAACTCCATGTCTGACTCCATGGTGCATATCTTTACTTTAAAGTATTTTGCTTGTTTTCTAATCAAAGAGTTGAATCCCATTTTTGCTGCTAAGGCACTTGCCATGGCGACTCGTAAATAAACGCTCCTATTCTATTTAATAAACCAATGATACTTTAGACATTCCTTACAAACTAAAAAGAAAAAAAAGCTATTAAGACATTCTTCTCTAAATTAGCTCATCGCATGGTTCGGAAACACGAGAATTTAGTTAGCACTGTAGTTATCCACAGGTAAACACAACATGCATGTGACTTTTCAGCTGATACTAATAATATTTGTAAACAAGACTAATCAAGAATCACTTGTCTTTCAGCGACATGTTACTGATTTATCAGACTCCTCTGTATTGAATATTCATATCTCCTATTACTACAAAAAGGTCCACAGATAAGGTTTAACAAAAGCAGATAATTACAGCATAGTAAAGCTGGCTGCTAACAATAGTTGGTTAAAAGTCAGAAGTTAGCTAACTAAAGTTGACGTCGTTCTTAAATCGAGACGTCCAAATACAGTTTCCCGTATAAAAGTCCCTCTAAAACCATGTAAATTCATGAAATTATTTTATCCAGTACTTTCCTGTTAAAAAAAAAAAAAAAAAAAAAAACTTGGAATGAAAACAACAGCTAACTGCGGCTAGCAACCTGTTAGCGATGTCTTTAAAATGCAGTGGTGCATTCGCGTACAGTCTATAAAGTAGTACTTACTGGTTAGAACATTAGATAGAAGTCATTTTTGGGATGCTGGACACTGAATTATGATGTTATTCTGCTACTGAAATACCATATCTAGATTTTTTTTTCTGTTGTGTATTTGAGTAAAGTAAATCTGGTAGTCATAGTTGTGTAACTAAAATAAGGCAAATGTAAGATTCTCCCTTTCATTTTGTCATGTTCTGTAAAAAAACGTTAAGAACAGCTGTTTTTCTTGAAAGAAAATTACACGTTCACATATTATTTCAAAATAAGTTAATTGTACAATATGTCCACTCTTCAGTTCGAAATTATGCCCACAAATCCATAGAAATATGTGTACATTTCAGGAGGACTTTGAAGGCAGCATCTCTTCCCTCGCCCTTTCCTTTCGGACCGATCTGCCAATCATAATGCAGTACACGCAACATGCCCCACCCTTAGCCAGGCCCCCTGCGCCATAAAGAGGCGGGGCTACAGCAATGAGGTAATCGGGGTAAACAGTAAAAATGGCGACTTCTGTAGCCAGAGCGGAGCAGCTGAGTTTGAACGGGATCATTCACGAGTCCCAAACCAAAAAACTGACCGACCTGCCGACCGAGTTGCTTGAGCATATTCTGTGCTTCCCTGTCCTCAAACATGTCGACGTTTGTAACGTGTCATGCTGCTGCAAACGGCTGCACGACGTCTGCCATGGAAGGGGAAAGGTCTGGGAACACCAATACAAAATCAGGTGCTGCAAATATTTTTAGCTTCTCTTTATGCAGATTCTTGTAACATTTCGTCTTTATCTTTAGAAAACAATCCTAATGTTATCCAGAACTTTAGGGTCATGAAACCCTCCTTTTCGCTTTGAAGGTTGGCTCGTTTACTGCGAACTCACAGGAAGCTGTCATTCTGCTGATGCACCAAATTTGTCCTTATCTCACCGGTGCTAAGCAATATGACCGTGGACATCTATGAAGTTCGTAAGAAAAATAGGTTTTAAAATTTATCATTGGTAAAACGTACATCCTGCTTTTTGCAGGGTCCCTTAAAATGAATTTGTTTGACCTTGAATCCTATATGTAGTCCTTCAGCTAGTCTGACAGAATCATTTCTTTCTGTAAGTGATGCATCTACTGCAGCAGGGTGATTAAAGGTTTTAGAGCCTGATTTAACCTTCTCCAAAAATATATATATATATAAATACCTAAGTCATTCTGAAATTACAAATTTTACTCCTTACACCGACAGATGGCCAAGACTGCAGAGGTTTTATCGTCAAAATGAAAGCTGTGACTGGCTTAGGGAATACATAACCCGGCATAGAGTTGGAATACAGATACGAAGGACGGTGGAATCCATCTCAAAGCGATTCTTCACAGAAGTTGTAAGTAATCGCCTTCTTATGAAGTAATATCATTATGCAAGAAAAGATCTGACATAATGTAGAATCAATGCTGTAACCTGGATAGAGGCATGAACCGGTTACTTATATGCCAAGGTCTTAAAAAGTTTCAATACTACTAAAAAAAGTATTGTAGTACTGTTCCTATGGCTTAAAATCAACTACTGAAATTTCTCCATCTGCATAGAATTGCACAGTGTGGCCCCTCCCCTACCTGCTGCTGAATGTCTTTCTTTTTTTTTTCTTTTTTTTTTTACAACCGTATAGGTATTTTAACGTCCTAATTTATTTCTCCCCGATGACAAAAAAAAAAAAAAAAAAAAACCCCATTAAAAGCCCAGAAAGTTAAAATATCAAATACTGACATTTTCTGTACGATAAAAATGTAAATCTTTTAAACCACGTTCAACCTGAATGTTTCTATCAAGTATTTTATTTTCAGGGGGGTTAGCCATTTAAAGGCCTATATGTTTACTTAACTCCTGAAATTGTTCTTTTATTGAAAATGATAAGAAATGCCTTTTTTTTTTCCTATGAGAAAAATGTAAGTTACTTTCTAATATTATCTACAAAAAGTTATGTTGTGCAATAAGCACATGAAAACTACATCTACAAATAGCTGGTGTTTATTTTATTAATTGTATCAATGAAAATAAATAATACAGAAACATGGTTATGGTTAATTGTCAATGTTATGAGATTAATTTTCCTGCTATAGGAATCATATTCACTTTTCTATTTTTTAAAAAAAGGAGATAAGCTATGCTGTAAATTGTAGTTAAGTTCATAGTAATTACCATGCTACAGTGAATCTGTGGAGTTTTCCTAAATATTATTTTGAGAATTGCATACTGGCTCATGCCTAATTAGGTGGGTGCATGTTTGTGCAATAATGCGAATCCACTGGGTTGCAAACTAATCCAGAGTCCTTGTCACTCAGCCATGTGTTGGCCAGGTGCTTGGAGACAGCTTTGCAGAGATCGAGTCACTCGGGATGCCAGAGCACTTCTGTGAAGACGAGCTCCTCTTCATACTCAACTCAGACAAGAGGTGAGAGTAACACTGTGCACAAAGTCAAAACAAAACCAAAACACTCCACAAACAGAAGATTTTGACCATCAGCTGGAGCTTGGATGTTGATTCAGAAAATTCTTTGTGATTACAAAAACTCTGTTGCGTCACTCATCTATGATGCAAATGTTCATGTCTCTCCACTCTTCCAGGAAAAGCTTGACCCTAAAATACTATGCAAAGAAAATCCTTTACTTCCTGAGGCAGCAGAACATCCTGAGGAGCCTGAAGACCTTCTTGGGGCAGCCCGCAGAGCAGCAGTTGGCTCTGGAAGGTAACCATCAGTGCTGGCCATCACCTTATTAATATCATTCATTGTGAAGGTTGCAACATATCAGCAAGTCAGGTTTTGTTTTGTAGCATTTTCTAAATGGAATGTGAAATTATTGTAACTACTTCATAGAACACCAGAGATTGATTACAGGTGTATCTTTTTCACAACCTCAAGGTTTTGTTGTTGTGTGAGTGAGTGAGTTAGCCACTTTCACTAAAAGTGTGGAGGACTATGACGCTTAGAGCGACTTTAACGATCTACATTGGGCATCTGAGACAAGGATTAACTTAAGATATAAAATCTCCAGGTTGGTCCAGTATAAGATTAATATGTAGAAATGTACCTCATTCCTGCTGTTGGGTACAGTGGAGGACTTATGATGCTGTGGATCAGTCCCTGAATGAACATCCAAAAAATGGAAGATGCTTATAATACATACGTTTTCAGTTAGTTATTCAGTTTATTGATTATTTATTTAGAGCTTAGAAATTATTGGTTTGGGTTTTCTCCTCCCCCGCCTTAATTTAAAATAGCTTGTTTTCCTCATTCATGTCTTTTCTGGGTTGTATTTGCTTTGCTAGGCGCTGTGCTGGTGGATCAGTACTGCAACCCACTGGCTGATGTCACACTGGAGTCCATTTCGCAACAAATGGACGATGTGGCAGAAAAAGCAAAGAAGATGCTGAGAATCAAGAACCCTTCTCATCCCAGCCTTCGGGTCACTAACAGTAGGTGTTTTAGAAAAAAACAAAATTCAAAAATAATAATTTTTGTTTTTCACCCACTATTGTTTCTTTTAAAATATATTGTGAGTATAAATATAAAGCTGAGCTCTGTTTGAAACAACTAACCTGTGTGAAGGTGACGTTATGACGGAGGACTTTGAGCTCCAGAGGCAGGTGCTGTGGGCCCTGAACGCCGTTTTGTACGAACAGCTTCAGTACAAAGGCAACGAGTGTGACTACTACAACCCGCTCAACTCCTACATCCATCAGGTAGGCACCAGCTGACAACGTTTTCTCATGTGTTGTTCTGGAATATTTTCACTGTGCTCCTTATTCACCCAGGTGCTACTTCGGCGGACAGGTATACCCATAAGCCTCTCTGTCCTGTACATGACGCTCGCCCGGAAGCTGGGCGTTCAGCTGGAGCCCGTCAACTTTCCCAACCACTTCCTGTTGCGCTGGTGCCAGAGACCAAGAGGGTATGGCTTGAAATTAGAATATTTACATCTTTCTTGGTTACACAGATCACCACAGTAGCCTAAAATCACTGATCATGTTTTGTCTCTCGATTTCCACTTTTATTTTTTTTAATATACAATCATGCAATCTTATGTAGATATTGTGGTGTAATTTCTGTCATGTGGCAGTGCAGTTTATTTAATCTGTAGCTTATTAACGGATAACTATGTTTTATCTAAATGACTGTACATTTCTGAATTCTGCTTTTGCTCCTTTCTTGGCAGTGTGATTATAAGTCGACAGAGTTGAGTTAAAAATCAGTGCTGCTTTGACTATTTTTTAATTCATTAATATTTGAATATGATCAACTTAATACATCAAAATCTTTTACATTTGCATCATGAAGCATTTCTTAATATTTATTGTAATTAAATCAGAGCTTTTCTTGTTCTCACTCTAAAATATTGCAAGAAATTTCAATTGTCTCAAGTGATCAAGTGATTTTTTTTAAATAATAAATGCAAAGTGCATGCTTGAATATAATCGCACAACTCACAGTACATTTTCTGAGCCTATTAAATAAATGTTAACAAAACATTCCATATGCAGGAGTGAGGATATCTATGACTTTGTCTACATCGATGCCTTTGGGAAAGGCAAGCAGCTGACGGCGAAGGAATGCGAGTACCTCATTGGCCACCAGGTGACGGCAGACTACTACAGTGCCATTAGCACCACAGAGGTGCTGCTCAGGATGGTGGGGAACCTGCTCAACATCGGCAAAAGAGGGTAAGAGGAACCATTCATGTTATTAGGTGAAGGATGTCTGATGTAAGATTATTTTGCAGGTGCAGACATCTTAATCTTCCAATTCTATGCTAATCAACTGATTGATTACTTATGACTTTCTCAGCTCCTGTTACTGTCTTCTGCAGGGCTCTGTTGTTGTCAGTCAGTCATAGTATAAGTTTAGTCTTGGAGTGCTTAAAACTGAATAATATGTTACAATCCATCCTGTGCCTGCTTTATATAAAGCATATTTTCAGTTTAAGTTGCATCATCTGCGGTGTGTGTTTTCCATCAGCGAAGGAAATGAGAAATCTTACCAGCTGCTGAGGGATTCGCTGGATCTCTACCTCACCATCAATCCAGATAACGTTCAGTATTTGCTGCTGCAGGCGCGCCTCTACTTCCACCTTGGAATCTGGCCAGAAAAGGTCAGACTTGAGCAAAAATGTTTTCAAATACAAACCAGATCTTTCATTATTATTTCCTTATAATTTTGAATAACTGTTTTATATCTTGAGCTGGAATAAAATGACAAGAACACCAATCTAAATAAAACTTTTCTATATTGCTTTTGTGTGGTATTTTAATATTTAGCTGCTCTTCACACATATTTCCCTTCACCTTGCTCAAAGGTGTTGGACATCCTGCAGCATATCCAGGCTTTGGATCCTTCCCAGCATGGAGCTGTGGGCTACCTGGTGCAGCACACACTGGAGCACATCCAACACAAGAAGCATCCCATCACTCCTGAGGTGAAGCGGCGGAGCGCTCCCGAACACCTGGAGGTCCAGTATTCAGTCGGCCTTATTATGAAACACAAGCGGTAAGTTCCTGTAAAACGCAGCACAGACAAAAGGGCAAATTACCTCGAATTGCAAAACATCGTTTACTGAAATTCTCCCAGGTCGGGGTATAACTGTGTGATTTACGGCTGGGATCCTAAATGCACCATGAGCCAGGAGTGGATCAACACCATGAGGGTCCACCAGTTGTCCAGTGGAGCTAACCAGCCGTTCTACAACGTGCTGGTACAAGACGGGACGTGCCGTTACGCAGCTCAGGGTACGCCTCATATCCACCAGCAGGGGGCATCTCCTGATGAACCACAGATTGTAGGTCTAAAGGTTAAAGGCGTACAGCATATCAAATTTATTTTTAAAAAAGTGAAGTATTCCTCAAGGAGAAATTGAAATCTAGATAAGGTCAGAGGTTATTGTGTTCTGTAATATCCCACAAGGTTAAAGCATACAGAGAGAAATGATCTCTGACCATTCCCCTTATAAACTCCTCCAGGTGGGAGCTTGTACCCCACAAACTCATCCTCCACTATATGTCACAGGAGGCATGAGGCATTTTGTAAAAGGAAAATGTAATTATTTTTAAATAAAGAAAAAAAAACACATAATAAATCTTAAAATCAAGAAACAAGGATCAAAATCAAGACTTCCAAACCATATCACATAGGTTTACTACTACTATTCAAAAAGAGTAGCCATAAAACACTTTCCTTCTCACTAACATGAAAAAAAAAAAAACTATAGCTAGGCTGTAAAACTTTACTATCACCTCTGATGGCCCTCACACTGCTCTTTCCCAGCATGTGTGCTGTGATCATGATGAGTGGAGTGGAATCAGCTGTGCTCACATAACCTGCAGGAGCCACACCCAAACCTGACCTGCTGCTCTGCATTTAAAAATAGAACAGAAGATACTGCTTTCCCTATTGGGACATATTAGCTTGTTTTTACTTCCTTCAAAATCAATTGGACTTTGTGCACATCTTTAGACAGTTGAGTTGGATGTGGAAAAAGTAACAGGAGATTGTTTTTTATCCTACGAATAAATTGCTCACCTTAAAGACAGGAGTTTTTTAAAAGTATGATGTTGTGCTTCTGTAATTGATGGCGAATTTATTTAAAGGTTCATATCACAACTGTACTAGAGGGCGTCAACAATATTATCTGCACCTCTATATAGAGAACTGTAAATGTTACTCCAAAGCTTATATTTTATTTTGCCAGGGTTGAACTTACTTCCCCAATAGTGAAATCTCCCAGCTTGCATCTGCATGACTTTCATTGTTTGAACTTATCTGTTCAATCTTCAACACATCAGCATTTCCTACAGGCTATGTTTCTCAAAGCCACAACCTTCTTTTGATTTCGTAAAACTCTGTTGCTTGTTCCTCTTTGTATCAGAGCAGAATTGCCTAAAAATACCCCTAAATTGTGTATTTAACCAAAGTAGCATTGCAGTGACGTGTGTTCATTGGTGTTCCTCAGAGAACCTGGAGCCCCACTCTGCCCCTCTTGAGATTGGGCACCCGGAGGTGGGCCGCTACTTCTCAGAGTTTGCCGAAACCCACTACGTTGCCAATGAAGAACTGCAGACACGATACCCTGAGGACATGAGGGAAACCCTGGGCACAGTTCAAGAGCTCTACCACAGAATGACTCCTGGATCTGTGAGCCGAAATGAGGCTTCTGCCTCTGACCAAATGAGGCACCAGTTCAAGTCGATGTAGCAAGTGGTCCTGCTGACCAGGGTTAACAAATACCTGTTCCCCTCTTACTCAACTTACAATCATCTTAGCTGTTCCTTTATTGCACTCGGAGACTAGGACTTTTTTTGTCTTTTAAAGAAGGAAAGATGGTTACTGTTGCTGCTTTGAGACATGTTCAAATACAACCATTTATCTGCTGTAAAAACAAAGTTTGGATCACTGGATACAAATACTATTTCTACATGATGTAACACATATTCATTTATTTTTAATCCAGTCAAAAAAAGCTCAGTTTGATTTAAAAAAAAAAATCTGATAAAATACAACCCAAAAATAAAAGGAAAAAAAAAAAAAAACTTCAAGTAAGCAGCTAAGTGGACTAGAAAAATCAGGATATTTATCCAGGTGCTGTAAATCCCTCCTGCCCAAATTCAAAGAATGCTTCTGTTCCCACATGTCCCTGCATCCAGCACCAGTCTGCAGAATATAAACCCAGTGCCACACCAGAGAACTGAAAAAAAAATAAATAATTTTAACTCTTGATTTTACAGAGTATCATGCACTTATGAAAGTTCCACTTTCACATTCCTACATTTACCTTTTATTCTGTATATTTACATGTGAAATATGTACGATGCCAAGACTCAGGATGTCTGTCATGGAATGCCAAGATGGCGACAACTTGAAATAGCAATGAGTCTAAGCTTGGTGAAAACTACAAAAGAATAAAGTGTTTCAAGTTTCTCTGTTGTTGTTTTTTCCTCTAAAATAAATAAAGCATTTATTACTTTATTGTGGGAACATATGCAAAGCCAGCCCAAGGTAAAGGCAAGACAGAGGCCAGAAGGTGGGAACTGAAACCGAATGTCTCACACAGAGTCTATAGTGGAAAACAGATTTTCAACTCCATTAAGAAACACAAATCTGACATTAAATGAGAGTAAAGAGTGTTTTAGGTCTGGATTGCCAAGATTATTCCTGTTAAATTGCATAATAAATGTCTTTTAACAATTTAGGAATGTCCAGCTTTGCAAGCTTGTCATTTTCACAATGTCTGAATTTAATGAAGGCACAGAAACACCTAAAACAGGGGTGATCAAGCCCAGTCCTGGAGAGCTACTGTCCTGCAACTTTTAGATGCATTTTTACTCCAATAGTCTGGGATCAGCTCTGAACAGGCCTGGTAACGAACCATTCGTTTGATTGAGGTGTGTTAGAGCAGGGAAGCATCTGAAAGCTGCAGGATGGAAGCTCTCAACTGGACATGAGCACCTCTGACCTAAAACCTGCTGCTTTGTGACATCAACAAAAAATCACCATGAATACCAGCTGGGGCAGCTTAAATGTTTGGTTCCCCCCACATAACTTTGGCAAATAAAGTGCAAATGTTTCCAAATCCTCAGTATTTTCTGTTTATGATAAGAGGAATAATTTGAAAGAATTATTAGTTCTCGCGTTACGGAAGGACAATCGAATAATTCAAACTACTGAAATAATTTGGTATCCCTCACCCCCATGACTTGGGCAAATAAAGAGAAAATATTTTTCAAATTCTCAAGGTTAGTTGTGTGTGACGGTAGGATTGAGCAACCTAAATTTCAACGTGCTTGATTTATTCTGGTCCCGTGGGGAAACATTACATTACAATGTGTGAGCTTCAGACTGAAGTATTGTGTTCCTCTCTGATGTTTCTAAAAGCATTTGTTTCCCCCTTGAAAAGAGGGGAACCAAGTTCTCATACATATCAGAGTCATAGAGGAATATTTTTAAAAGAGTGATTATATTGGCGATTAAAAAAACAACACAAAACTGTGTAAGAAATAATTCTTGCAAGATCATGTTTATTTGTTTATTTATTTCAAAGTTTTGTTGTTTTGTCGAGGAAACTGAGAGCTACAACATTTCCGCGATTATGTGAGTCGTTTAACCAAGAAATGATCGGAACTCCCTCTCTGGCTTCGCACAACATGTGAGATGAAATTGTTTACATGAAATTTGCCTAAGGCAGAAAAATATATCAAAAAGAAACCAGGCCGTTAGAAGAGCTGGCATTACTCCCAGTGAAAACCTGCGCTATTCCAACTTTAAAGTACAGTAGTGGCAGCATTATGCGGGCCGGGGGTGTCTTTCTGTATGAGGAAATGCATTCCACAAAATAGAACCAAATAATCTTGTTAATCCTAACTGACATAAAACAGTAAGCGTTCAGATGGAGAGAGTAACACTTGTTTGGTGGATGTTTGCGGATCTTTATTATGCGAATGCGATGTAAGAATTGATTTTTAAGCTGTAAATTGTTACTTTCTTTTCGAAAAATGCAAAAACTCTCCACGTGGAGGCAGCAGAACACACGAGCAATGTCCTGCCCACTGAAGTCAGATAAAACTGCAACAGTGTGTCAAAGTTTTAGCCAGTCCAAGTAGACCGTGCGCCTCGACGCACCGCTCAGACAGCCGGAGAGATGGGAGCCACGCAAACACACTCCGAGTACCAATACGAGAACATGGTGGGGAAAACTGGATGTAAGTATAAGAAAAACAAGACATCTGTTTATTTTGGTGGTTATAGTGGTGTTTGACTACGCCACAGTGGGAAATACGCTGGTGTGAGACGCGAGAAATGCTCTTTTTAATTATCCATGTTATGTTTTCGAGCATATTCAGAAATGTAACATCATGTGTAGATGTTAAAGCTAAGCTTGAAGAAGCTGGCGCATTCATTTAGTTTTAAAGCCAAAGCAGCCCTCACACCTCCTGATGGGACGCTGCTGTATTTCAACAGCCTCTGCTTTAGGTAAGCAAACTGCAGTTTGCTATTTGCTTTTTTATGTTTGCAGTTAAACTTTCTTGCTCCTTCGTATTCAGATGCGTCTTGCCCCAGCCTAAACATGTTTCACATTCAGAAATGAAACACAGCAGATAGAACTGAGGATACCTGAGGAAGTGTGACATTAGTGGGATACCTTCACATGTGCAAACATGTACTTTGAGCGCATCCACCCTAGACTGAGCCCAACTATCTGAAGGAGACTTTGGACTGTTTAATGCTTTTGTCTTCATAAAGATTACAGCTATAGTCGTTTCTTTTCAGATGTAGTGGCAGACTTAGGAACCTCTTTGTTCTGTAATCATTGGAATTTCAACTGCACTGGCAGGTACTGATCTCAGATACTGAGAAACTCAGGTACTGATCTCAGATACTGAGAAACTCGGGTACTGATCTAGCTATTGTTCAGCCTGTTTGTGTTTTATTGTGCAAGTTGAGTTCTTTTAAACAAGCTTGCTGTGTTGAGCCGTGACTCCACCTACCCAGAACAACAATCTGTTTTGGTTTCTGTGTGAGGTCAGAGACATAACTCACCTCCACACTCTGAGTGGACACAGCTGCTGACTTTATTTGACAGAGAATAGAAAGGTGACTGCTAAAACCTTCCAACTGGAGTTAATGATTCTGAGAATCATTCTAGGTGCAGTTACTAAGGATGGTTTGTTTACTTTGCCATTAAGCTGATAGCAGGACCTGATCAATTAAAGTATTTTAGGCAGCAAAAACGCGCATCAGGATGGAACCCTTTAAGTGCAAATGCACTCTTGTTTATCAAGGTTTAAATCCATTTTTAGCTCCTGGATTCTTTGAACTGTGAGTAAATGGGGGGAGAATATGGGCTTACATGTTAATGATAAAAGTCTTTGTTTCTTCAGTTTCAACCGAGCAGATTAAAAACCTGCACATGCGATTTCAGCAGCTGAGTGGAAATGAAAAAACACTAAGGTAATGTTTCTGAATGTGTATTTTTTTTATGTCCAACATAATGAAACTCATACAGTCCCTCCATACTTATTTGCCTGATAAAAAAAGTTTAATGTGCAGTTTGTTTGTTTTGTTTTTAAATAACATGGTACAGTAGATAAACACAGCAATTCAACTAATTTACCGCTTGGTAGCAGCCACTGGATTATTATGTTGAAGGTTCTGGACTTTTTGATGCAGTGCACTCTGATAAGGTTCCCCACTTGAAAAGAGAAGCCCATAGAATCACTTGACAGTGGGTACGAAGTGATTCTTCACATGAGTATAATCTGTTTCACACCAAACATGAAAGCCTTTATTACCAAAACATGAATTTTAGTCTGACAAAACCACACAACCTAAGTTCAAGTCCCAATAGCCTTAAGAAAATGCCACATGCTTATGTTTGTGATAATAGGACAGGAAATGTCTGTTCCCTCTCTTCTACACAGATAGTTCCCCATTTGCTTGAATCCACACTCAGCAGGAAGAGTGGTCCAAATATCTGTGTGTCAATTTCTTTAAACCTAGACCTACACAGAAAAATTGTTTACAGTATGAATGCTGCTAATATTACAATTGTTTTAATTCAAACAAGTTGCATTCAGAAAGGTGCATTTTTTTGTCCCACAGACATAACTTTTGCTGATAACAATCACACCAGATACAGTTTTTGTGCAAACGAACTCAGAGCTTTATAGAATAATACTGCCATAAGAGCAACAGAAGTCCTATTTGCTTGTTTGGAAAATAGTAAAAAGAGCCTAGAGGTTTATACGAATCACGTTTCCAAAGATGTGATTATCTTCTTATTACAGCAAACATGTGTGTTTTTTTTTTGTTTTGTTTTTTTGTGGGAGTCCTCTAGTTGAACAAACAGGAAACAACACTCCTGCTTTATTGCTTCACAAAAGTAAAGCAAAGTGTTTTCATGTTCAGTTGGTTGAAATCGACACAGTCCTGTGGCTTGTTCTGTATACCAAAGGCACCTCATTTTGTTGGGGATAACTACCTCAGTGTGACACCAGCATGTTGATCTCATCTAATCGTTGTTTTGAAGATTTAGTGAGTCAAACGTACAATGATCTAACAGTGAGATCTGCAGATTTGTCTTCCCCTCTTTGTCCTGACACGGTGTTGTGGCACCGTGGGCCCTTGTTTGTTATTGCTCCACTTGTTTTAGGCTTTCTCGCTAATACTCTGACTGTGGATATGAGCAAGCACATGAGAGTAGCAATTTTCTAGTAGCAATTACCTGGTTTATGAAGAGCAAAACACATCTGACTCATGTAAATATGTTCTAGTCTTTCCCATTTTGAACAACAGCTAAGACAAATGTCATATTGATTCGTCAGAGAAAAATAAAGTCAAGAAATTTGAATTGAAAGTCCTCAGATAATCCTGTCAATTTGAAAAGTTAATTAAAAAGTCTCCATTTCTGTTACATCAGAATTATTAAAGGTGTCAGTGTTTTCACTGCAGTAAGGACTGTGCAGTTTATAGATGGTGGGAACGGCACTGCATTAAAAATTATATATGACGCTCATTAATTAATGAACATTTGAAGTTCTGTAAACACCAGAATGAAAGGAATTCAAGCTACATTTTATAAAATTGACTTAAAATCAGTTAAAAATGCAGAGACAGTCCTATGATGTCCTGGTTTGTAATAATGGACTTTCTCTTGCTGCATTGCAGGAGAGAACACCTGAAGAACATACCAGCTCTCGCCAATAACCCCATCAAAACGGAAATTATCGAGGCGTTCTTTGATAAAAGGTGGGTAGAGTCAAACAACACCATATCCCATGTGGTCTTTCTGTTACTAATGGCTTTTTAACTAAAATAATATAATTTTTCTACAAAGTTAACCGTCAAGGTGATATTTTTTAAAGGAGAACATTCACTGATCCACATGTGGAAATTTTAATTGCGCTACATTAGTTTGGATAAATAGAATGATAAATAGAATATTAGGATTAATATTGAATTTATCTAATTCAATATTAATATTTTCTAATTAATATTGAATTAGAAAATGATATTGAATAATTTTCTAATTCAATATTAATAGAATCACTAGTTACACTGTTCATGGCCAATACTAATGTGTGGTTTTCTGTGAAGACGCCTTAAAAGATGCCTTTAGAAATCCAAAGTTGAGCATTCCTGTGTTTTTGCAAGAGAATGATGAGAATTTGACTGATTTATAAGCAGTTGTGTGTTTTTAGCTGGACTGTTTTCTGCATTGGTTTGTGGTATAATTATGTGATTTCTGTTCTCTAAAACACAAGTCATGTGGAGACTATCACATGACTATCAGTCATGTGATAGTCATGTGGGTCAAATGTAATTTTCAAAGTTATTGTAACTAGTTAATGCAGGTGGTTTACAGATTTAATGTGGTTTACATTTATCAACAATAATTAGATAATTTTCAATGCTTTTGATTGAAACACAGGAACCAGCTTGATAACGAGTTGGGATCATATGAGGAAATCGGCTTTGAGGAGTTCCTCATGGTCATGTCCCACTTCCGTCCTCTAAGTATTAAAACGTCCGAGGAGGAGAGGACGGCAATGAGAAGACAGAAAGTTCGCTGTGAGTAAAACATTTTTACTGCAACACAAACCTGGCCTGCTCACAAAACCAGGCCAGAAGTACAACACGACACATGTAAGTGTGTGAATGAGCAGAGGATCTGTAACCGCATGTCAGCTGTTGCCTCCAAGCAGCTCGAAGGTATTTCTGGCTCAACATGTGAATGTGGCCACAGCAAACTAACAAATCTAAATGTCACAAAGACAAATGCATGACCTGGAGGCAAACAGTTGGTAATTATTTTCAGCTAACTATATCTTTATCTCTTTTAAGATACATTTTTTCCACATATCCCTGTCCCTTTAATTTCTTATGTATTTTTACTACCAATATCCTGCCATAATATTGTGCATTTCCTGGTGTTTAATTGCCATACAAACTATGAAACTTTTTAGATAATGGAAAAATGTGGTTTATTGTGATGTCTGCAAACTGAAACCTGACAGAATGGTTGGAATTGTCCTTTTTGCTGCTTGAACTATTTTTCCCACTCTAAGCAAACTGCTATACAGTGAAAGACTATTTGTTAATTACAGTTTCTGATTTATGCAGTGAGAGACTTGCTCTGATTCTGCAACTCACTTTTTGTTGCTCGAGATAAATCAATAAATAGTTAAATCTGGTTTATTCAAAGAGAACGATTCAAAAAACTATTGGTAGTAATATTTCAACTTATTTTCTGAGTAGTCTTTACTTTATTATGTCTAGCTGTGCTTCAGCTCAGTTTGTTGTGCTCCAGATTGGCAGGTTAATCTCAGTGAGAAGAGGAAATCCTGCATGCTTTTGCATTCTGACTTGCAGCTCTTCCTGAATGTCTACATCTGTTTTTTTAACATATGCACCACAGACATAAACATCTCTAGAGAAAAATGATCAAATCATGAATCAGATCTTTACTTCCTTCAGCAAAATGCAAAGCAAGGCTCACATTTTGGTGATAAATAGCAAGACATCCCATTGGAAAATATTGTGAATGATGTTTTATGATTTAATTCGTCATGAACATATTGCAAGAAAGAAAATTTAAAGTACTCATTTAATGTTTTTTTTTATCTTCTCTCAGTGCAGAAATGGAAAAAAAAGGTTTTGAATATCCAGAAATTGTAAAATAAAAAAAAATAAAAAAAGGAGAAATTTACAACTTGTTTGTATTTCTGGCATTTAATTATTTATGTCCACTTAAGCATTTCCTAAGTAGCATTCAGCTGCCTCCAGCTTTTTCCAACCAGTAAGAAGCAGCTCTTAGTTAGTGGCTGTGACTGAGTAAGATGCATTGCATCACTTCCTGTTGCACTCTATGACACTGTTTGTGTTTGAGAAATTGCATAGTTGTGAGATTGATGGAAATTGAGGAGGAATTTAAAAAAAAAATTAAAAAAAATCTGAAAAATGTAGGGCTTGATTTAATTCAACCACTTTTCCTCTGGTACCTTTAAATATAGTGCAACCGTCACCTAAGTAATCATAGAACCAGCCATGAGACCCATAGTAACTTTGGGGGAGTTGCAGAGATCCACAGCTCATGTAGGATAATTTATTGACAGGATGTTTATCAATTCTGTGCATTACATTGTTGAAAAAAAGCGTTATGTAAAACATTGGGTAGAAAACCAGCTTTACATCACCTTGAACACACCATCCCCTCAGTAAATGGTTGCAACATCATGATGTGGCCACATTTGTCTGGAGAAAGGACAGCTTCTCACAGATGATGAATGAGGGACCTCAGGACCTGACCGCCCTGGAAAAAACCCAGTTAAAGGCTGTGAAGGGTTTGAGACTGGGGTGGATGTTCACCTGGCAGCAGGACAACAACCCTAAACATAAAAACAAGAGTTACACTGGGATGGTTAAACCTAGACTTAAAACCACTTAAACATCTGTGTCAAGACTTAGCAATTTATATTCACAGACTCCATGCAATGTGACGGAGATTAATGTATTTTCTAAAGAATTAGCAAAAATGACTGCCTTTAAGTGAGCCAAGCCGATGGAGAAATATCACAAAACACTGAAAGCTGAAACTCGCATGTTTTTTTTTTTTTTTTGTAAATTTCTTGCTTCCATTTACAAACTAATTTCATCACATAAATTCTCATAGCCCATAGCAGTTGATACTTACAGTATAAGGTGACAAAATATGAAAAGGTTCAAGTATATAGTTAAACAATTTGCAAGGCACTCTAGGTACCAAAACCTATAATATGTAAGATAATATTTCTTTAAAAGTTGGTGTGATGAGAAAATGACAAAAACAAAGTCACTACCTGAAAAAAATAAAAGTATTCCTACCTGTAAGTACAGCAAGAACTAAAAACCTGTTTATTGGCAAACATATTTTCAGACCAGAGTTTCCTAGTTTGAACAAAGAATGTCTTTCCTCAAACTTGAGAAGTGAACTCAATATTTGACAAGAGGATTACAGACTCCACCCTACACTCCTGTTTCAACCAGATGATAGAAATGTAAGATAAGAACTCAAAAGCAACGAACTTTCTGGTGTCTGAAGAGTCCAATTGTTTTTTTCTCCCAAGTAAAAAAGACATCTTTGTTTAGTCTAAACAGACTAAACACTTTTTTATCAGTCATATGAACTCTGCATTTTGGTTTTTGTTGGAGCAGAAGTTTTATTTCTATCCGTCTGAATCAAACAATTCTACATCTCGATCTTTAAAAGGAGCCAGATGTCTTTGAGATGTGAAAGAACCATTGGAGCAATCAAACTGTTGTAACTTAAAGAGGAGAACAAAAAGGTTTTCTGGGCATTGCAGTGTCAGTCGTAATCCTGGCTTGAAGGATCTGCTTCATTATCTTATCCCTGAAACATCATGACAGGCCCTGTAATCACAACTTCCTCTGGTGCAATCCCATAATTTGTGGGTAGAAATTTCTTAAGAAATCTAATTGTTTTGTTTTTCCAGTCCTGTTCAACATGCACGACACCGACGGTGATGGCAAAATTACTCTGGAGGAGTACAGAAAGGTAGGTGCTCATTATGTGCTTTATTTAACACTGATTACATTAATCCTTGTTTTGAAATATGGTTCCATGTTCCAGATACCCATTATGGACACTCAGCTTTACTTAGAATAAACATGGCCGCATGCAGATCAGTAAAACATCTCCACTGTTATCAAATTGGAAATTAATTCAATTAAAGCTAAGCTAACTCTTGTCAGTAAAATGACAGTTTTCTCCAACAAAAGGTAACCTTGAGTCCAAAGCTCTTAAGATAAGAAAATTTGATTTCTGTCCCATTTGATGCATGGCATATTTTTCTTTGTCATAATAATTTTTAATGCATCTGAACTAGATTGAGGTCAAATACGATGAAAGGAAACACTAAAACATGCACATAGCACTGGACGTCAATTCAATTATACGTTTTCCAATTGATCATTTTGCCAAGGTTAAATTATTGTGGATATAATGAATTGCTCCATGTTGTCTTGCTTTAGCAGCTACAAGATGAATCAGTGTGTGCACACTCCCATTGTCAAAAGTAGTGAGTAATTAGCTCCAACAGACCAGGTTAAAATCTGCAGGATTAGGGACCATTAAAGGATTGAGGTCACTTAGTGACCGATATCACAATAAGTTATAAAAAGAATAGAAAGGAAGACATTTTTCCTTTACATTTAGGTAAACCGATCAAGACATGAATTGCCACAGAGTGTGAAAGACAGTATGCAAAGTTAAAAGCAGCACTAGCTCAATTAATGCTTTTGGGAAAGAAAACAACTGAGCACAAAAATGCTGGATGAGTATCTTCCATCAGAGAGAAAACCAAATAGTTCACATTATGACAGAAGCAGCTCTTTTGATGATTCTGTCTGAAAACTTTTCAAAGAGTCAGAATTCAGAGAGGGAAAAAAAAAGAATTATGTTTCGTTTCTTTTCCAGTTGCCATTATCCTCTTCCACAGTTTCAACTTTTTCAGTGAGGATTTAAAGTCTTCATTTTCTGTTTACATCCAAGGCTGTCGAGGAACTTCTTTCGGAAAGCGGGACCATCGGGCAGGAGGGTGCTAGGGCGATAGCAGATGCTGCCATGCTGGAGGTGGCGAGCACAAATGTGCCCAACATGGTAAGAGAAGTCACCAAAACCACGCCGCTAATATTCCTCCCTCACTGTTGGACCAATAAGATAACAGATTCCTGTTGCTCTAGGGCCCGGATGACTTCTACGAAGGAATTACGTTTGAACATTTTGAAGAGGTTAGCACTTTTTTCTCGCTTTGTTAAATACACAAATACATTTTGTGGCTTCATGACAGCATTTTGCTTGTCCACAGATTCTAAAGGACCTTGAAATGGAGTCCAGGATGCATGTTCGCTTTCTGGATATGAACACTGCTAACCTGCGTTGTGGAAAATAATTGTTGGTCTAAGGAACTCTTTATGTTGCTGCTGTTGTTAGCAGAACCTCCCCGGTCCTTAAAAGGGAAAAAGCAAAACGCTTTTTCAAGCACTAACATGTTTTCAATATAAAAAAGTGTGTGAGATTCTCAAAACTGCAAGTCATTTGTGAACTTAATGTTTGATAACAGAAAGCCCTTTTAGTGCTGTATGTTAGCATTTAGAGCAGTTTAGATATTTTAAACTTTTCTTAGTTTTATTGCATTTAGTTATATTTACTATGACCTCACACTGTTGCTTTGAAAATTGCTAATGTGCAACATGAAAGATTTTTACCTTGAAACAAAAGTGTGTTACAGGTGATCTACTGTGCTGAGCATTTGGACAAAAAGACAATTCCTCCTCAGAAATCAGGATTTGATGATGTTTTTACTACTGAAGCTGTACATAATAAACCACTACTGTTATAAAAGAATAAAAACAACACTATTTTTGATTATTACTGAAATTATTTATTTTCCCCTCATTTCAAAAGAAAGAATTTTAAATAAAAATGGAAAATAAATGTCTGGACTTTTCTCTTCTTTTCCCCCTGAAAAATCGCAAAACATGACAATTTTTGTGGATAAATTCTACACCGTGTCTGATCTAAAAAGTCAAACATTAAAACAAATCAATGCACAGCAATGTTTATCAAGGTGGCAATCTTGCAGCAGACGAGCCGTTTGCATCCTAATAAAAGCACCAAAATGGTAGTAAAAGGTAACTAAAAATGATCAGTGTGACAGTCAGACAGATCAATGTGTCTCTTGTCCATTCTGCTCCACAGACAGTATTTTGTTTGCAGCGGTCAGTGAGACGGATGGGAGCCAGACAGCCTGTCGTAGGGCACCGCCAGGTTAATGTTGTAGTTGTAGCCGGATGAGTCGATGTAGTCGGACCTGCAGATGGGCAAGATGTGATCCTGTGACAGGGCATCCTCAGAGAAGTCGTAATGGCTGATGACTCCTCTGTGTCTGAAATGGACAGAACCAACAACAATTACAGCTTTACAGACTTTTATTTAAGAACTGAAAATTAGACATGTCAGAAAGATTAAATTTCATAAGTGTGAAGGATTTTTTAACTTTTTTCAGGAAGGGATAAGATTTCATTGATGCAATAAGCCAGAATACAGTGCAACTTCTTATTTTTGTTGTCTGTATGCTAATGATCAATACACATATGACTGAAAGCTCATTCAGTTCACTTCAATTCAGACACACTTTATTAATCCCAGAGGAAAATTAGATATCAACCATCTAGAAGTAGCGGTAATCAAATAAGAATATAGATTTTTTTTTTTTAATTTGATTTGCAAAAGCAGAGAAGCGGAAAATTCCTATTATCCAAACTATTTTTGACATGTTTTAAGAGGAGTAAGAGGATGTTTAAAGGATGTCAAGCTTAAAGTCATTTTAATAGGTGTAGAAGAGAAGAAGGTGACCTGCGATGAGCTGTGAGGTCATCATCTGTGATGCAGGCCCCACGTGGCGACTTGTCATCGGGGATGTTGGCTGTTACCAGGGTGCTGGTGTTAAAGCGAACATGCCTTACAGGATGCCTTCCACAAAAACAGACAATTATACAACATGACAAACGCTAAAAAGAGCAGGTGGTACAACCACAAGGAGGAAAACTTACTGCAAAGCTTTAGTTGGATCTTCTAAAGTCCTACCTGTTGTGCATCTCCCACAGCTTAGTTCCCATCCTCATCTCCCAAACACACACCAGTCCTTCGTCTCCACCGCTCACGATCTTCCAGTCGTCTGCCTGCACTGAGGTGACACCCAGGTGGTGGGCGTACAGGGATACCAGAGAGGAGCTGGACCTGAGGTCAAACACTCTCACTCTACGTCATAACAGAAAGGGAATGATTCTGCTTTAAGCTTGGGTTGTTTTCTTTAGCAAGAGCAGCACATGAGCTTTTCTGTACGTTGTGTGCTTCCTTTGGAGGCAAGCACACAATGTGCAATCTGCATCATGGTATAGGTCGTGTTGTATGGAAGAGGAGAGCAAATAAATTAACTCAATCTGTTGGTCTTACAAGTTGACTAATTATCTGAGTGAGATTTGTTGTGACTTTGTTCCATCTTCTTCTGATAAAACAAACAGGAAAGTCAAAAACTATTCTAAACAGGAACAGAAACAATGAGCACTCTTACTTTTTCTGCTGCGTAAGGATGACATTGTGAAAGTTAATAGTCCCACCCACCTACAATAGTCTCACCATTAAAAACATATTTTATCCCGCGATTATATTTGTTTTTTCTCCAAAAGACTTGCATCCAATCATGATGAAACCCTTATAGCTTTTTTTTTTATTTCAGAAAAGGAATACCTACACCAATAAAAATGTAAAATAGTCTAACCAACAAAGTTAAAGAAACATAGAAAGGCTTAAGCATAAGTAATGCAGAAAATGCCAAGCCAACAAAAATCTGGGCCAGATCACACCATACTAACAAAAACAACAGCTGGACATTTGAGCTCCTGATCGTAGTGTTTAAAAAATAAGGAAGAAATTGTAATACATGTTGATGTTTGTTATTAAAGTTATTTCTATTGGAAGAAAATGTGCTAAAACAATATAGTGCAAGATTATGATTAAAATAATTATGATTATGGATTTTAAAGTGCTGCTTTCTCTGATGGATTTAATGCAATAAGAGGAGGATTTTTGCTCAGTGTGTTTCATTAGCAACAAAAGCCCAGGGGACGTTCAGCTCCATCTGTTGTCGGCGTGGCTTTATTGCAGCTGAAAGCATCCAGGACATGACTCCATCCAGGATCAACCTTCTTCCAAGTCTTCATTACCATAATCAAATTTACTCTGGGGACACAGGCAGATTTCATTTTCCACTATCAAAACTTTTCTTTTTTTTTAAAGAATCAAAGTTAAATGGCTAAATGGGCACCGCGGACTTGTTTGTCTTCAGCTCGTTGCCTGTTTAGTGGCATTACGTGATGGAGGCGCACGTTTAAACAATGAGGAATGAACATTACTGGCAGACCACAGGAAGCCATAAACCTAATGCTGGAGGCGACTGTCTTTGCTGAACTGTCACTGGCCAGAATCGTTTTCATTAATCACGAAGAAAGTGTGAGAGAGGCACAGACCACTCCTGAACAGTTATTTTTCTAAAGCCAGAAGAAGTCATTAATCATCCCAGGCATGACGTCCGATTTAGTCTAATGATCTGGAGTTCACAATCTTCCACATGAACGATGTTTACTAAATTTCAAGTCAAAATGGAGACAGAGACTATCGCATACACTGTAGCACATCAAAGCAACAAATCTAGTGTTTAAGAATGCTATAAAACCTCCTTTAATGACCGACAGAGCTTAGTTTTAAAGGTTCAAGTCTGAAAACTTATGGGTCACATCATGTTCAAGTTATTCTAACAAATGCACTTTTCATCTCCTCATGCGAGACAAAAATCTTTTTATTGAAGCGAACTGTGTTGTTTTTAGAGTTAAGTGTGCATGAATAATTTACAGAAACAACAGAGAAAAGACTCTGACAAATTCACATTTAAAAAAAATTCTGTTCTGGTGGACGTCCATTTGAAACATAACCAAAAAACTCCACAACCGTCTGCCTTTATAGCAAAACTTATAGTAGCAATGATAACAGAGACTAGAAATGATTTCCCTCTCACAATGCCTGGACTCTGTTTTACTTCGGTAAAGGTGTATGTAATTTTTGGATAGACATAAAAGTATTTTCAGATTCATAAGGATATTGAAATACATTTGTATGTGTTAAAAAAAAATCATTTAAAGAAAGACCAAAACATAAATTCTTAAAGCATAGCTAACAAAATCGCTCTACATTAAACTGGACAGCTTTTCGCTCCTCATGTTGTTTTTTCAGAAAAAATCTATTTGAGCAGTGACTTTAATTTTTTTATTGATCTAAAATGTTTTCACAGTGTGAAATTGTGTTTTAATGTTGATAATTGGACACTCCTCCAGGATTTAATTGTGATAGACTAAATAAAGGTCAGGTGGTTTAAACATGTAGCAGGGAACATGTAGACTGCATTAAAAAAAAAAGTTTCCTAACCTAAATCTGCACTTTCAAATATTGTAAAAAATGTTTGGATGTGAAAAACGCAAAATGCTGTTTGCTTTTAAAGTCCTTGTCAGTCTGTACCTAAATCCTTTGGTTATGATACAGAGATGATGTTAGTCTTAGGATATTTTGTACCAACCGTTTGCAGTTTGTTAACGGGTATGAAAAGAAGGTAAACACCAACGTGTATGAGAATAGGCAAAGCAGCAAACTGACCTGGAGATATTTGGTTAAATATCAGTTGGTGAAATAATCAGATAAAGAGCTGAGTACACATGTATGAAATGATTTGCCTGTGAGTATGAAATGGAAGTAAGAAGGGATGAAATGGCAATGTGTTGGTGTGAACTGGCAAAGGGGTTAATGATCTGGAGCTATTTGGTTTATGTGTTCTTGGTACCAAATGTCTTATTCTGAGAAAAAAAAGAAAAAAAGAAAACTGCTTAAACACCCTAAATCAACTGCAAAACAAGTCACCTGCTTACAAAAGGACTGTTTGATATAAACATTTGAGTTTTACATTGTTGAAATCTATAAAGATTTTATGGAAACTGAGTAAAATGATCATAGTGCGAAGCAAAGTGATCACCTAAACTGTTTTGTTTTGTACCGTTAATGTCGGCAGAACAAAGCGTTCTGCAGAACGGGCACCCATTAGCTAACAACCTCACACTTTTCTGTTTTCTCTTTATTTCCTGCTCAGACTTGTCTTGTTTGCACAGATGTGTTCTTTTTTCCACACAGGCCTTATCTGGACACTTCATTTGGTGCTTGGATCTCACAGAAAAATGCAGAGTGACAAAACTCATCTGGACAAAAAGAAGGGATGCATTAGGCTTTGGCTTGATGCCACCCTGACAAAGGGCCAAGAACGCCGACTGTCCGTCAGTCTCCACCGTTCCCATTTGTCCTCGACTCTGTGCTGCATCGGCTGAAGCCAAAGTGGCAGAGCCAAGCTAGAGTTGTTTTTTCCCCCTATCTGGATGAAATCTGATCAAAAACCAAAGACCAAGAGTGAAGCCACTCACAAAACAAACGGAACTATTTCTTTGTCTTTGTGCAGGTGCTGTTAATCATAACTAGCAGGAATGGGAGAAACAGAACCTGAACAGTATGATGTGGTCTCTCCTTCGCTTTAAGCCAACTACTTAACAGCCAGATGGGTTTGGGGCTGAATAGAAACAGCAGGGGCAGCTTTGGATGAAGACATGCCAGGGATTTCTCCTTTCCTGGCATCCTACGCACCACGGCACCCTCTAACAAGTGCAGAATAGATGAGAATGGATCTTTTATGCGTCTTTTCTTTAACAGGCGAGCCAAATGTGGCAAGCATGTGCACATTAGTGTGTGTGTTGTTGCTGCTGCTGCTGGATGAAGTCATTACAGCCAGAAATCCTCGTCTCTTAACATCTAGTAGGTAATGGAGAAGACAAAGAGCAAAATATCACTCCTGTGAGTGTATTTCAATGCATTCCTTTTTCTCAATAAGCTTTCAGAAGCTTCTTTTTTCAAAGAAACAGATAGTCTTGAATAATGCACAAATATAATAGAGTTATTGTCTTCTCACACATTTTGCAAACACCTGTTCTCTACTTCCAGAATATTCTGCTAGGCCTCCATCATCAAACATTGGTCTATGTCCCTAGTTCAGTTTTTGTTTTCCACTGGTGCATTATGTTTGTGCATTCTCTATGTGCACTTGTGAGTGTTTTTGTGTCCTACCTTCTGTCTTTGTTTCCACACACCAGCAGATGAGGGGGGCTGTCTCTCAGGTTGACACAAGTGAAATCTCCCGGCGAGCTGCCGACACAAACCGTTGGTTTCCCGGTCTCCAGGCTGTAGACATGGATCTGAAATCCAGGATCAAACATCAGTCGACCGAGGAAATCCGTTCATTTCAGAGCCGATACGATACCAGAATTTTGTAATACTGCCATAATTTTAAATACAAAGGAAAAACTTCAACAAAAATGCAGACAGTAACAAATATTATGCTTAAAACGATCTATTCTGTTAGTGTAAATGTCGGTAGATGTAATAGAAACCTGTAGAATAAATTACTCTACATACTGCAATATTTTATATTTAAGAGTGTATATCAGGCTGCATGAAATATTCCATGTAAATCCACACTTTTAGTACATAGCGATGTAAAAGTCCAATCCTAAATAGTTACTATTCATTTCTTAAACATAATTTTCCACAAATAAAAGAAAATGTATCCTTACACATTTAAAAGTTTTTTATGTTTTTTTTTCTCTATTTAAAACCTAAAAAGTCAGGTGAACATTTTGTTCTTCAAAAAAGACTGCAAATTTACAACACTAAAAATAACAAGCTTTCTTTTTTTTTTTTTACAAGATCATGAAACATTTGCTGCTTTAAACAAGTTTATTTAGCTGGCCAGAGAGCAAAAATGAGTCTTTGGACTGCGAGGGTTGCAGAGCCGTGGCGCCGTCTGAAGCTTGGGCGCCGTTGCCTCCTGAACAGGACAGTGATGCTAAACAGACCTTCGATAAGGTCTGGTTTCAGAGGAAGTCCTGGACAACTTGTCAAGGCTTTTCCCACGAGGAGTGGGATAAAAGTCCTTAGTAACAGTCTCAGAAGTCGGTGTCTGATTGTCCACTATGCCTGGAGTAAATCATAGCAGCAAAAGTGTGCGCTGCAAAGCACTAAAGATGCATGTCATAAAGGGGTTGAGAAATTACTGATAGTCGTTAAAGGTGGTATTTGGGGTTCAATTTGGACAACCCATTTGAATTCAAACTTACATATGTTTCCAAAACAGCTGCTAGTTTGTGACTTTTACCAACGAACAAAATTTACAGTGGGGGATGATTATTATATATTAAACTAAACTGAAATTAACAATAAGAAAGAAGTACTTTTTAATATTTTACCGCTTCCCGTAGGCAGACAAAAATCTTTCAGTTCACAAAAAAGGGTGCGTTAAACTTGCAAAACTGATGATAAAACTAATAACATTGGATATCAGCCAATGAAGGTGCAGTCGTATAGGAAAAAGCCTTGTTTGTAAAGTAAAAGCACAGAAGGACTTAAGTAGATTAACTAGAGAGAAACTTAAAGGCAAACCTGAATTACTGTCTTCTACAGCTTGATGGCTGCAATGAACTCTTCACAGAAGTTTCAATGATGTCATCTGGTGCTGGCCTAATTGATCAATTAGCAGCTGGTGTTTTCTCATCCAAACCAGACAGAACAAGCGGGTTAACCGCCAGGCAGAACTGTCTTTGGATAATTAAACTGAGCAAAAAGGAAAACAGAGGAGAAAAATGGAAAGAGCTCGAGCCAAAAGGTAAAAGCAAAGAAAAGCAGAAACAGACAGCAGAAAAGGAAGACAGTTGAAGAAGAAGAAAAAAAAAAAAAAAAAATATATATATATATATATATATATATATATATAAAAAAAAGAGGAAGGGGGAAGGCAGGGTATAAACCTTCAGAAGGTGCCAGGAGTTTTTGTGTGTCCCCATATTTGGGCCAAGCGGAGCTTTAATTGTGCTCCACCCCAGGGCAGAGCCCAAACCACACTGGACTTCAAAATGACAGCTTGATAGGATTTGGACAGCTCAGGAGACTGGAACGCAGAAATGAGGTTCAGCCTGCTGTTCTCAATGAATCACCGCAGAATTAGGAAGATAATTTTATTAAATACGTCCCCACCTCAGCCACTAAAATGAAGAACTGTCACTGAGAGAGGATAAGCAGCTGATTTGTGATAGTACTGGGGGCTGTTCAAAGACCAGGAAGAATATTAGTAAGCACGGATACAGTGCCGTGGTTCGGCTAATGCTCTCTCTGGTGCTCGGCTATTGAAGCTTGCAGACAAAAGAAAGTCTGAATTACACTGTGATGTTAATGTGATTACTCTGCATGCTTTTAAACAGATGACATTTATAAAATCACTGCTGCTCCTCAGAGAAATCCTTTCATGTTGCTATTGCGACTATCTCGGAACTCATAAGGCTTAACTGCAGCAGTTACTCTTATTATTGAGCAGAAAGGAGAAATTATGAGTTGTGTTGGACCAGGTGTGTGCATATTTTTGCCTCCATAAAAGAATTCAGCAGCGGCCTCCATATTCAGACCTAATCAAGGAAGGGATACACTTGTACAATAGCCTGCTGAGTAAAAAAGCTGAACCACTGCTTCCCCTCTATGCAATGCTACATTAAATCTTATACAAACACCCACATCTGGAACAAATATGGGCTCAGGGCCTCATTTGGTTTAGACACCATGTGGACAAACAGAGATTAGCCCACTGGACCAGATGCAATATTATGCATAGAGTTTGTGCTTTCACATTATTTGGTACTTCCAACACAACATAATGGGCGGGCACTGCAAATCATGCAAACCACCCCCGACCCCCAAACTAACAAAAAAAAAAAAATTATGCAGCTACTTATGGAGATTAACTCATAAAATTTGTATGAAGTTAATTTTGGATTCTTCACTGAAAATACAAGTAATTTAGTGCAACAATTAACCCCTAAGGAGTATTTCTGTGGCATTGCTTAACATGTTTTGGGTTGGTCTGGAGATAGAAAGCTAATTAACTAATTAAGTTAGAGAATGACAGACAGATTATACCCTAAATCCAGCCCTCATTCCAACCCTGCTTCCAATTCTCCTTCCCACTCTAATTCCAACTGTCCTTCCAATCTTCACATTAAGTAAAGTTTCTTGGTGTCCCTGGATGGGTACTGTAGTCCAACACCATCAGAAATGGGTTAGGCATTTGTCATGCAGCGGTGATCTTCATTAGTGCAGACAGTGCACCTGCACAGTGCAGCGTAAGACTGAGTAATGTTAATGTCATTACCACATTACTTCTACCTTTAAGTAGCACTTCCATGCAAAACATTTGAATTGTCTCAGATTTGTGACGTTCAAGTCGCAATATATTTCAACATTTCAAATGTCTGGCTTAGCATATTGATTAAATTAATGCTGCTATAGCATTAGATACAGTTTCAGTTTTATCTTTGTGTTGTTTTTTGTAACTTAGGGCAAGTGTCATACAACAGTAAAATGAAAGAAAGACACTCTAGTTTGATGGGGAAAATCACTAATCAACAAGTGAAATACAGAAAAGTTTAGATATTTTTTATTGAAAAGCATCAAAACGAACTTGAGTCTTATTTGATGCATAAAGAAAAATAACGTTCTTTCATATACTTTTTAAAAATATATCTTTGTTCTTTCCGGATGAATTCAAAACTACTCCTCCTGTCGAGGAACCTGCAGCACATTTGTACTATGACAGAGGAAAAGCTATAAGCAGGTCAAGTAGCTAGGTCAGGGAGCAGTATATAGCAAAATCTGCAAACAGAAACTGTTAAATTAAGAAGTTACCGGTATTAAGTTATGCTGGAGATGGCTGCAGTTTAAAACCCAAAATAACAATTTTACACTAATTTGCAACTACACAGCCTGGCCTCATTCCTGACTATCAATTAAGCTTGGTGGTGAAGGTGGCCAGCAAAATAACAGGCCTCCCACAGACCTCACTATCTGCTGTATCTGAGCAGCAGGTGGTGCCGAAAGCCAGAGCCATTGTGGGGAACCAGAACCATGCTCTGCACAGTGCACACACAGTTTGGAACACAAGGGGTGCAGGATGAAAAACTCAGTTGATCCCCATGTAGTACATTATTTTGGTAAATACAGGTGATTTTATTCCACTGTGGGATCCTAAAATATAAGACTTTTTAGTACTGATGTGATTTAAGTATTTTAATTTAACTCTCACTTGACAGACTGAGTTTGGGCAACAGATTAACTAATGCACTTTGTTAGTGACTGCAGGGATTTGCCTTGAAAGTCTCAGGTGGGTAGCATTCACTTTAGAATATTTTAGCTGATGCTTACCAGCATTGAAATTTACTGATTAGTTTATTTTAACATTAGTTACTGTGTGTATCAAACTGTAGTAGATTATTTTATGTTTTTGCATTTAAAGGTGAACTTTTGATCATACTGACTTTGTGTTCATTCAGATAACAAATCTGCTCCTTTGATCTTGTCTTCATAAAGAAACAACAGTTTTTCTGACAGCACTGAGGTAGAGCTTCTGTGGTAGATGAACTGTTTGCCAGTGTGAATGCCAGCTCGTGTTGAAAACCGAGCCATGAGCTGGGTGTGTGCCCAGGTGATGTTGGTCCACTGACAAGAGGAAGGCAAGGAGTAACAAGGATCTGGAGGCAAGCCTCAGCCACACACACACGGTCTCTACACACATGCCAGGACAAAGCAACACAGACAAGAAAGAGCGGCAGAAGCATCTACAGTTTGAACGGAGTTTTACTAATGCAACTGCATCCAAGTTAAAAAAAAAAAGAAAAGCACAAAGTCTGAATAAAGTTAACAAAACAGGTTAATGTCATTCGGTTCATCCGAGTCGAGACGCTGTAAATGGAAAAAGTGTCACTCTTGCGTGTGAAAAACGGTGTGAGATGATTTCCTCGGATATCAGCTCTGCGCATCTTGACAGGTTTTAATGAAGCATATGTCCTTTACTAAAGACAGTAAAAACGGTGGCAGCCAAATTGTGTTTTGTCATCTGTGCTGCAAGAAACAGCTGATAGAAGCGGAACAAGAGTGAAAGACTAGTTAATTAAATTTCCAAAAATTTGTTAATTAGCGAGAGCGTTCACTGATCATGAATTGGCATTATTTAGAGCTGAATTTTGGCCTGGATCTGATCTGAAAAAATTATTTTAGAAAGATTTAACAAACTTCTGATTGAATTAAAACCAAGTCAGTCTAAGATTAAATATTACATTTCACCTTGAAGATGATAAATTTTCTAACCTGATCATTTAAAGAAAAAAAAGTTTTGAAAGAGAAGCTTGATGCAGCGACAAATTGAATTCTAGAAATTAAAAAAAAATATGTAATTTCAAAACGATTTACAATTTTATGCCTCTTCAAATGAAGCTGGAGCTCCAGTGGTAACCCTTAGTTGTCCTATTTATTTTAGTCTTTTTATTTTTTCCAGGTCTTAGAAGGGGACTACTCACAAAAAGAGTGAGTAGTCCCCTTCTTTAGGATTGATCGCAATTACAAACATTAGTCACCTGGAAATTATTTAGATTTGGGATTCTATCACTGAGATTCATGCAGGATTTTTTAACTGAATCATTTTTTAATTTGCAGAAATAAACAGAGCTGTAGAGAGGACTCAAACAATAGACTGTTATTATAGTCAGACATCGGTGTTACACTCCTTTTGGTCCACTATGTGGTGCTTTAGGGCTGCAGCTGAATAAGTACATCCAGTTTTCCAGAAGCTATGATGTCACTGTAGCTGTTTTGCCAATAAAAATAAATAAATCCATCACAGACTCCAGCAAATATCTTCTTTCAAGATACCAATAAAAGCAAATTGTTCACTGTGCATTTTTTGAGTCTGTCTGCTTTTTAATTTATGTTGAAAAACAGCAATGGTATCATACCCTCAAGGGCTAAAATGGCCCAAGAGTAGTATCCCCCAAATGAGTATGTTGTCTCAAGGCTCTTTGTACTAAGTAAAGGTTTAAGAGTCAATTAGCCACACAAGGTCCTTGGAAACACAGTATTATTAGAAACAAACAAAAGCTGGCTAAGAAACAACACTTGATAAAAGTACACTTGAAGGCTGTAGTAATTAAGAGAAGCCTCTAGGGAAGGCTGGCTGTAACTTAGGAGAGTTATTTCAGATATAAACAAACCCCCCACAGGTTCATGATTGTTGAATCTAATGGGAAACGAGGTAATGGTGATTATGCCACTACGAGACTCAGGTTACATCTAGACGAACAAATGCTGGTTGTAAAAGTTCACAACAAAATCTGAGTTTGGATCTTTTACAGCATGTAATATGTACTCTGTGTTTCAAAGAGATTACACACCTTTTACCTATAAGGGCTTAATTCACTTACCAGGCAAAGGAAGATGGTCATTTAATTAAAACATTAGCATAATCCTGAAATTTCTGTCCCCTTTGCTTTTCTCTGCAGTGAATTGTATTTGTGAATAACAACCAGCATATTTCCATTTAACCAAACCAAATTGCAATTTACTTTGTTTCACGTCTCATTTTTTCATTACGCACCTGCAGAGAAAACGAGTGGCCTTGTTAACTCTAATGGAAACCTTTCATTGCAATTAGGGAGATCAAGGTAGCTTGCAGTCCTTTTTACAGCACGTCTAAACTCCAGATGCAGAGGGTTCAGGTTGCTTCATCCAGTTTGCCAACATTCACATTTACCCCTGGCAAAACCTTGACACAGCTCCATCTCTTCCATTAACACACAAATACTATATTGTCAGTTCATATAAATATTGTAGAGGTGTACGTAACATCCAGAATAACCATGAACAAATGTGATTTTGTTGCAGTATCTAGTGGATATGAATGCCTTTGATTTGACTTTTTATTGTTAAGAGCTGTATAGTCAAAACAACCTCTTAGTGAACACCTTAGAGTCACGAGAAATGCCTGTTGGTGTTTCTATCTGAGCTACTGAGCCACTCTTCTCACATCTGCCTTTTAGTAGCTACCAAAATCTGCAGGGTGAAATTGAACCCACCTTGTTGCCTCCATCGTGCATGGCCCAGCCGGTGCGCTTCACCCCAAAAGCAGTGAGGGTGTTGGAGGCATCCAGACAGGTTACAGGATGACCATAAACAGAGTGCAGGGTCCTTGGCTGCTCCTCCTGAGGGTTCAACAAGTAGACATCCTCTCCAGCCGCTAAAACCACTAGTGGGGACTGATCTGCCCGGTTTGGTACAAATGTCAGGCTCTCCACCTGCCATATATATGATAAAAGTACAATTCACAATAAAAAAAAATAAAAAATAAAAAAAATCAGCATCTGCGGAACATCGTCTTTCATTAACACACAACCAAAGTGTCCCACTCACTGTTTTGGGTAGCCGAGTCTCGCAGACAGTCCTCCAGTAGCCGCAGTCATTGGCGCTGTCGAGCCGAACGTATGACCCTGCGGCTGAGATCAGGACCGGACGGTCCGGGCTCAGACCCAAAGCCTGGATCCTCCCGGGTATCTGGTAGTGGTGGATGGGCTCCCCACCTGTTTCTGTACTCCACAGGTCTACACAGCCTAAGCCAGAAACACAACTTCTGACTAAAAATGTTTTGATTTCTATGTGCAAACAGTATTGTCGCTACGCCAAATGCTGAAAATGAGACATTGTGCATAAAGGTTTAATAGGCATCTAAATGTGTAGATAATGTTCAGCATTGTCATTATATTACATATAATTAACTTTTGTTCACAAATGTCTTATAGATTGCTGGTTTCCCAAATATGTTCATTACATTTTTTGCACAAAATCATTCTTAGATAATGAGATTTTAGTTTGGTCAGTTCTGCCTATTAAACACTTTTTTTCAGATTGAGCTGTTTTAGGGCCTCTCGTCACTTTAAAGTCAAATAAGCTGCTGCTGCCCACGACCCCCAACTCAACATTATACTCACATGCTGCAAAGAGATACAAAAATATACAACCATACATCTTTGAAAAGCAGAAGTAGAACCTCCTACACAACCAACAAGAATGCAGCAAGTGAATTATGAATGGTAAGTGAATAACCAAACCCTTGTCTTTTCCTGCAACCATTGTACTGCAGTGCTCATCTTCTAAGTGGGCGGAGCTTCGCTCCGGTTGCTAGGTGAGGGGCTCGGCTGGGGTTGACAGGTAACAGCGCAGACCCTGTCGATTGTGACTTAGCAATTGGATGGTTTTTGAAAATGCTCATTTTTCAGACACTAAAAAATTTTTTTCCTATTGCCAAAAAACAGCTGGATGGCACTTCAAGCACTTTGGCTGTTTTTTTTTTAGAAACTGTTGAAATCCAAATGGAAGTTNAAAANCATGCAAAATGTGAATTTTGCATAACAGACCTCCATTAAACAAACACCCACTTACCATCTTCATATGAAGCAGCGGCCACTGTGCTGTTGATCTGGACGTGACTAACGTGCGGTCTCGGGTGCGTGTTCGCTGAAAGACTGTTGGTCTTGAGGAACGAAGATGTTGAGTCCCAGTGCAACGTATCCCAAAGTCTCACATCACCAGACGTGTACCTTAAATATAACGCAACAGATGGGTTACTAGATATTACTTAAGTGTCTTTTAGGATTTAGAGTGCCGTTATACAACCAACATGTTTTGAATAAAAGAGGTCAGATTAGCTTTCAGTGGAATAAAAGACAAGTGGTTGCCTGGAGTACATTAAGGACTTGATGATAGTGTGCGATCATCCCCTCTCAGTTCTCCTCCATCTGCACACTTTTCTTTTGTTTGAGAAGAAATGTCTAACAAATGGAGCAGAGCAGCCCTCTGCTCTGAACTCCACACACCTCCTCTCCCATCTCTTTGCCCTGGCTGATTAGCTCTCACTGCAAGAGACGAGCATGCTGCCACCTTCACAGATTCAATCATGTCTCTGTGACTTGGAGCTGCAATGTGTCGTACAGTAACAGCCAGTTTGACACGGAGCGTATATGCGAGTAGCTCTCCGTGTGTGTGGGGGGGTGGATTTGCAGGGTTTGGCAGGAGCAGAAGCACACACTTTTTCCTTAATTGGTGCATCATCAAAATGCCAGCGATCGGCATGACGCGCATGCTGGATGTCGCCCAACAAACTTCTGCGGGGAGAAGTTTCTGCTCAGACTACAGTGGTATTTCTGCAGGCCTCAGCAGATCTGCGCTGTCTGAGACGGGTTAATGGCCACTGCTTCTCCTGTTGCTTTTAATTTTTTTTATTTTTTCAAAAAGCCAACTCCATTCCCACCGGTTTTCTGTCACCAATCAAATCAGTCTTGACTTGCTCTTAACTGCTATTGATTCTTTTTTAGACAAATTCAAATAGTTTCGTTTAGCTCAATTACTCTTTAAGTACCAATAATGAGGAATGTACTGACATCATGAATATGTTAGCAGCATGTGCATAAAGCTGAGGATTTAGCAGTGAGTTCACATTGCATCAGGCCACTTATTAAATGTCTTCAATGTTTCAGTACTGTGTGCCGCACATCTACTAATTTGAAACCACACAAACAGGCTGTTTTCTCTAAAGGGATCCAGCAGGACTAATGGGAATCTAGTAGCCTTCGTCCCAGGAGACACTGCAGATCTCCTTAAGGGCCTCCTATTGAGCCCTCCAGGTCCCTCACAATTTATCACTGCCTCATACTAGCTAGTTAAGGGCAGGTTTAGCTGATTAAGCTCCAATTCATGTCCTCTTTCCTCAATAAATGCAGTTGTTACTTGTGTTTTTTTGCAAAGAAGAGCAATAATGTGACTATGTGATTGTGAATTAATTGTTTTAATTAACAATTTCTGATCAGAACTTACTCTGTCAATGTAAAAATCCTTGTTCTTGCTGTCATTTGGTTTCATCAGAAGTCTGACATCTGGCTTTAATGTGTGGCTGAAGTCATAAAACTGCTGTTTAATTCTCAAGTCAGGTCCTGTGAAAGCCTTTGAATGTGCCTGTAAATTCAGCTACAATAATTATGTCAATCCGGCAAAACTACTTTTGATAAATGATGGCCAGTGTAGGCTGAGAACAGCACACAAAAGGTACAGTTTTTAAACATGCTACGACACGGTTGTCTAGTCATTACGACGTGACCCTTTTCAAAATCACTCTTGTTTTTCAATTATAACACAAAACAAAGCCTTCAATTGGATCCTAATATAGTTCCCCAACTAACAGGAAACATGATAAAAAGATAATCAGTGCAATTAATTTCAGTGGTCTGATCTGGATTCCTTTACTTTAACTGTTACGGGGTTAATAATGACACCGACATCATGTTTTGGAGCTACATGTCTGGCCAGAAGCATAAAATTATACTGAATTATACTGAATTAGGCTGTACTAGAATGAATTGCATTTAAATTAATTTGACCATTTTTCATTTAGAGTCATTTTCTTATCTAATGTATAAGTTTATATAGTTGAAATATAAATAAAATTAACTGAATGGCAGTCTAGTGAAATGCATGTTTTTCACAGGGCATTGTGTTACTATCATGTAATGAGCAGCTCATGGCAAAATAAGGACTTTAAAAATTTTTAAGTTAACCAAATACTATTTGTCAATTCTTACAAAATACATAAACTCCCTTAAACTTTGGAGAAATTGTGGGTGAAGTCTGCTCAGACAACCTGAGCTAGCCAATCAGAGGCGGCTGGGATTTAAGCAGCCGGTTTCTTTAGCTTCTATTCTGACAGAAAATAGTTAATTTAAATACTATCTTGGCACATGGGGACTTAAATCAACTTCAACTTATTTGTGTTTGTCAATAAGAAATACTTCATTTCATATAAAACATTGTGTATTTGGCCAATACCTCATTAGCATTCCAGTTGTTTGATGTTGTTGTTCAGCATAATACATTGTTTTCAGCTGTAAAGATAAATCCAAACTTCATCCCCTGATTTATAATTTCATCAATGTAAATGCAACATTTTGGCATTGGTTTAGACAGGGACACACAGCGTCTCCTACGTTCATTTAAACCGCCGGCATTAAATCACAAAAATCTATGACCAAGTTTTATTTAGTGCGACAGAGAAATCAATGCAGATGAAATGAGACCAAGTGAGCGCTGCTAAAACAAAGAGGACATCAGGCAGGATCTGCTCGTCCTTGAAACTCACCCGGCCAACACGAAGCTGTCACAGGAGCTGACGTCGCACAGAATTTTCCCCAACTCGAACTGCAGCTGGCTGACAGATCCCACTCGATTCTGAAGAGGTACAGATGCTGAGCTTAAAACTATTAACAATTTAATTAGTGTAGCAGACCAACACATGACTGTGAAGTGGAAGGAACATTTTGTACAAATTAAAAATCTGAAAAGTGTGGTGTGAATGTGCTTTCTGCTTTGCACATCTTAAGAATTAAATTTTTGGCTTTTCTTCTTTGTAAAAAAAAAAAAAACTCAAGCACAGTTACATTTTATACAAAGCATCAGTAAACTTCACATCAAAGTCTTGCTTCAGATTCTAGATTGTATTTAGATTTGGGCTTTGATTGGGCTAATCAAAGCCCACTAAACTATTCCATTGTAGCTCTGACAGCATGTTTATGGTCTCCTTTCTGCTGAGAAGTGATCATCCTTCATTCTCAAGTCTTTTGCATCCTCAGACAGGTTTGTTATTATTGCCATGCATTGCTCCATTCATCTTCCTATCAACGCCAACCATGACCCCAGGATGATGCTGCCACCACCATGTTTCACTGTGGACCTGATAGGCTTACGGCAAGTGTTAGTTTTCTACCACACCATGTCTTATGGGGTCAATATTATTAAGAATAGTGCTCTGTAAAATGTCCAAAGCTTAAGATATTGTTATTAAACAAATGCTGTTTTAAGTGCTCTCTTTATCCGTGATTTGTGGGGTACATTTGTGATGTTATCCATTCACTAACGATTGAAATGTTGAAAATAATGGTGATCCAACGTCACTATTTTTGGCCGCATGCCGTAGTAGTCAAGTTTCTATTTTGGAAATTATTTCAAAAATCATGCATCATTTTTATTCCACTGCTCTGGTAAGTTTCACTGTATGTTGATTTATCACATACAGTAAAACAAATCTGCAGTTGTAATGGGATGCAAGGAGATGCATTATGAATTTATTTCTCTTACCCACAAGTAAATCAAATGAGAACAGCACAGTTGACCTCTACAATCTGTGGTTACTGGCAATGAGATTTCTAAGTCATGTAAATATTGACAAATAAACACTGTGATCATGGTCTGCTGTCAATCACACGTTAGTTTTATTGTGTTATTTTGATAACACGACTTCATGCCACCTTCACCTCTCAGACAGTTTTAGTAATTTGATTAAAAAAAAAAAAAAACCTTCCCATTTCAGTGAAGTAGAACAGATCAAGCTCACCTTCCAGTTGGATCGGACAGTTCTGGCCGCGTTCCTGCAGTCTCGCAGGGTGCTCTTCCAACATGGGGAGCTGGACACGGAGGCACCCTGGTGGTAACCTTCCCTCTGGCACAACCTGAACCACAGAACGCCATCCTCCGCGAGGACTCTCCATGCCCTGCTCACCTGGGAGGAGATTGGACAACATGACAGTGGTTTGAGTCAGCATACATTAGGAGCTTGCATCACTCATTTCCGCTTAACGAGCCCGGCCGCCTGCCAAAACGGGCTCTCTGCACCACGAGTGCTGTGGATCTGCCACTCAATATCTAATTTACTAACATGCACAAAATAAAGTCATGAGCTGCCCAAAGCAATACAGAATGAAGAAGGTAAGTGTAATTAAAGTAACTAATCGCCAAATTATGGACGCTGCACAAAGAAACAATAAAACTAAAGTTATACATGGATTTTATTGACAGGACGTGATTTATAAGTCTCTTAAAAGAATGCTTGATCATCTCATCTGTTTTAATTTAATTAATAACATAATGTGAACCCTATAAAAAAAAGCATGCGGAGCAGGTCTACAGTTGGGGTCAGGACCCAACCATCCGAGCGTACGTGGTAAAACACCAGAAGTGAGAGCGGGAATAAAGTCCATTCGCTTTATTTCAGCTAGTTAACTTGTAGAGTGCAGCAACAGGTGGGGGCAGTGTGTCAGTCTATGAACAATAGCTTGGCATATCATTAAAATGGCCTTTTGAAATCAATTTTTAAGACAAAAAAGTGTTTTTTAATAGAATAATCTATGCATAAGACAATATAAAGGACTTTACATGATACGAATGGAAGACAAAAAGAAATACAGCATAAAAAAATCCAGTTAGATTGGTTGACCAGAAGTTGGTGTAAATGAAATTATTTCCAAAGTAAAGGAACTGGATAACCATGTTTTCATGGAGTTTGTTCCAAAGTCGAGGAGCACAGAAACTAAACTCTCCTAGTTTAGTTCTGGTGCTGGGAAGACTTAAGTGGTCTACATAGTTTATAACTGAAATTCAGCTATTAAATTCTCAGTAATTTTACACTGCCTACATTTATCCTACAAAAACCAAAAAGTAATTTTACCATTTGTATTGAACTTCTCATGGTTATCATTTCCTCTTCAAACAAGAATTTCAATCTGCATAAAATTGTGAAATATAGCAAAAGAAAACCAACTTTAAAGGATAAAGTAATTACTGTGAGGCAAGATAAACTTTCTCCCTCTACACTTCCCCAGCCTGGATTTTTTTCAAGCCAATAATTGACAATTTAAAGACAAAAGCCTCTTTAGAAGGAGCTGAAACATTGAGCTGTACACAGATTTTTTTATTTTATGTGTTTTTTTTTTTTTTGTCGTTTCTGCACCTCACCTGGGCACATCGGCCAAGCTCCATGCAGTTGAGGTACTGGAATATCTTCAAGGCTAATTCGTACGGCAATTCAATGTCAAAGAAGGGAATGTCGTTGACTTCATTCTGCAAAGAAAAGGGATTGATTACAGTACTAAACACAAGATATGCTGCTGTAAAAAGTTTTTACTACCCTGGAGATTTCTCCTGTCTTTGCTTTTTTGCTTCAAAAAAACTCAAGGTAATGGCGACACACTCTATCCTCCATCAGAAATCCTGGGCTTAGGTCGTGACCCTAAGCCCAGGAGCACTTGGGTTATAGCATGACAATAGTCTAAAGTACACCAGTAAGACCACCTCTGAATCACTAAAAACAAGGGATTTGGAGTGGCCAAGTGAAACTCTGGAATGACTGAAATATGGCAAAACATGGATGTTTGAAATGCTTCAATATGACTGAATTGAGACACCCCTGGGAAAAAAAAAAGATGCAGCCCATTCCTTCACATTGATGGGGAAAAAAACAATGACCATTATTGCAAATGCTTAATGCCACAACTAATGATTAAATTAACAAACCAATTATGTTTGCATGTCAGATCATTTATGTGCTCCATTTATTAACTGATTATCTGAAACACAAAAATCAAAGATAGACGAAACCTGTAGGGGGGAAACTACGTTTTCACACTGAATTTGTGCTCAACCAGTTTCTTCCACATCATACCAGATCCTGAATGAGTTGATCCACAAGCTCCTCTTCTTTCTTCACCTTCCTCTGAGGCTGCCTCTGCTGCTGCTGCTGCAGGGATACGCTGCACATGTTGGTCATGTTATCATACTGCCTCTTTCTCCTCGTTCTCTCCTCCTGAATCCTGTCCAGCAGGGGACTGGTCCTCCCATCCAACAGACTGCGTGCAATGGAGACATACTGAGGCTGATCTGCCTCTACAGCAAAGCTCCCACCACTAACACTTCCCTCGTCCTCAGTGCAGCTCGATTCCTCTTGTTTTAGAGTATCACAAGGTTTCTTTACGTCTTTCTGCTCGGGATGATCCCCGGAGGAGGAGGAAGAAGGAACACAGACGAGTCCAGTCTCTTCTTTTCTATTTTTTAACTCTTGTTTCCAGCGTTCCCTGAAGGCAACAAGCTCGTTCGCTGCCATGTCGTTCAAAAAGTATACATTTGAAGTTTTACAGAACAGGATATGTAATTTTAAGTTTAAGACTAGCCCATTACAGAGCAGCTGTTTTTGTCGGTATCTTGTGGAACCGACAAAAACAAAGTCGCTCTTCTCTAAAAGCAGACCGATGAGGGACAAAGCAGCACTATATTGGTTCCGCTAGTATTTAATTCCTTGTTTACCTCCTTTTTTCTCAGTGGTATATTTGGGGCTAAATTGTGTAAATAATAACATAACAATTTGTTCTGTGTGTGTGAGAGGTGGACGGAAAGTGTGATTAGCGAAGGCGTAATTTGTACATCAGAGAAAAAGAGCGTAACGTCCAGTCTCCTTAAACAAAAGACTCTTCAGATGAACCCAAACACCAGAGATCTGAGTGTTAAGCGCTGCATCTTTCTCTTGGAAGAAGATGATGTAAACCCTAAACACCATGTGACACGGTAATGAATAATACAGCAGCGAGAGGTGGGGAGAGCCTGGGGATCGCAAACACAGTTAAGGATTGATGAGGGAACAGGAGGAGGGTTCATATATCCTTCCCAGATTTAAAGAGAAGAGGGGGACGGCGCGGAGGCTCAGTCAGAGGAGAAGATGTGCTGGCTTCCGATAGACCAGCCTCTGCTGCGGCCGGGAGACTCCAGCTGCAGCGCATCGCGCCGACGCTCCTCTGCTTGCTCCGTAGCTCAGCTGCTCGCGTCGCGGCTACGGAGGATCGGGGACCAGCTCGAGAAGAGTTGGACAGCCGGGGAGACAACCGGCGACCTCGGCTGCGGAGACAGAGTGACGGTGGCAGCAGTGACCGGGCGCGGCCACTTCAAAGGCTTCCTGTGCCTCGCGGTGCAAGTCACCTTGCTCGTGCTGCTCAGCGCGAGGCGACACCTGTAGGGCGCGTGGTTGCGACTTCCGCAACAGGTGAGATAACATCAGTGTCTATGAATCTTTAAAAGGTAACCTGTTTTTTTTTTTTTTTCTCTCAGGCTGCAGCCCCTTTAGACAGCTGATCCCATTGATTCTTCTTGTTTTTATGCATTGTGTAGACAATGGAATAAAAAAATGAATGAAACAAGTCCCAGCTTTTAAAGACAAAGCTACATTTTTAAGCACAAAATACCATCTTTGTTCTAAAATCCAGATATTTGGTTCGATTTTTCAAAAGAAAGAGGGGAAGCAAATAATTAAATAGCTGCTGATTGCCCAATAACTACTAGTTGCATTGACATGTTTGCCTTTTGGGACATACTTTTTTTTTAATTAATGTGTTTTATGTGGATACATTTCTCCCACTGTAGACTGGTGCCTTTAAAAAAAAAATCACGTGCGGAACAGCAAATGGGCTTACATCATTTGCACTTAAAGCAAGAGATGCAGGAGGATGCTGTTGCTGGAGAAATGTGCAGACTGAAGAGGACGAAGGGATGGCCTAAAAGATTTCGTATTCCAAGATTGAAGGCTGACTGAATTGACTTAACTCCCACTGTGGATGGACTTGGAGTTTTAAACTGACAGGATCTGCAGTTGTCCTGCCCCCTTCTCACTCTGATTCTGTCATCCCATTTACAAAACAAAACAGTGATGTAATCCTCCCCTGGTACCGGCGGAGGGAAAAGCTTACTAATGGTACGCCTTTGAATGTTCTCTCCTCCAATGATGCGAGTGCATCAGGGACAGTTGGATCAAACTGATTATACCTGACACATATAGGCTGCAAATACTACAGGAAACCTTTAAAAATGCACTGAAATACACCCGTTCTAAAGCTCCACAATGCACTGTACTTTTTTTAGATAAGCTAAACTCTCTTTGTAAACATGTAAATAACAGCTGATGCTTTTATAGGTGTTTTTTACAGTGTTTGGATCCAGTTTACAGATTTGTGTATGCTTTATTATTACCTGTTGAGGCTGTCTTATGTAGCATTTCACCACGAATGCTGGACCTGTGCATAAAATGCTTTTATGCTGTTTGTGACTACTGAGAATAAGCTCTTTTCTGATGTAATGTTTTTTTGTATAAACTGGGCTCTTTTTATGTCAAATATTTCTAATGAAATTTCAGCAATTATGATAATAAACAATGAAAATGTCCCTCAGGTTGTCTTTAATTGAAACATGCTCCACAAAAACAAACAGAACTATGTTATTCACAAGAAAAACAGCAGCAAAATGGAATGTTATTACCGGAGATGAAGCTGACCAAAAACTTCACATTAATTATAGCTTTCCACTGGTAATCCTGGTTAAACATTCCACTTCATTTAAATAATTACATCTAAATCGAAGTTTACTTTAAAAAAAACATCCCTCACAATACTGATTGTATATTCTGTGCACCGTCATCACAATAAATAATTTTATGACATGATCAGAGACAATATGTCACAAATCAAATGACTGACTTTGATGCTTTGACTCAGAGTGGATAATTAGACTTATGTGCACTACCATTCAGCTTTCAACATTTTTACCACTGCACTGCCCATCTTGCTTCGAAGCGCACTCGAATCCCCTTTGATTCTGTAAATCCTGTCAGAGCTCAGTAGATCTGGAAGTGAGCGGACGTGGTGCCGTCCTTCCAGCACCGCAGGGCCTCGATGACGGTGGAGCGACACAGCGGACACGTTCGCTCGCGGTCGAACCACAAACACAGGCACTCCTCACAGAACACATGCTGTGCAGGAACACAAAGCACAAAGGCTTACCTTAACATGCAGCAAAAAGCACACATTTAAATGCTCAGGTACTTTTTGTCTAATGTGAGGCATGTTTAATATGACACAAGTTCATATAAGTGATAATAAGGGGAGGGTGATATGGATTTAAAGTTTTATCAATATTCTGTGTGATGATAAATGTGACAAGAACAAGTTATTACTTAATGCTCAGGTTACTGTATGGCTGACAGTCCCACAAATACCCTTCTTTAGGACACCAGTCACTTAAAGTATGATTTGTATCACTAAACTGCGCCAGTATCTGCATTTAATCATAGATTTTTTTGTATTTATTTATACTCATTTTTTTCTTACAAAATTGTGGAGAAAATAGTAAAAATTACAATCAAAAAATACACAGTTTGGGGTTTTAAACATGATGTTTTTAAGAATCTATCTATATCATGCTTCTGTTATGCTGTCTACATGAACAAGTGTCCCAATTTCTGACCCAGAAAAAAAAAAAAATCCCCACAGCATGAACCTGCCACCACCATGCTCTGGAGTTCCTCTGTGGTTATTTATAATTTATTGATATCATAGATGTGAAATTGATTTTGAAAATTTGCTCACAAAAATCTGAGGGAGATGGAGAAAATAACGACTGGACTGTGGACATTTGTTTTTCAGTTATTAGTAGCAAAGGATATAAGTAAGCTAAACAAGTATGATGGGTCTGGTTGCCTTAAATATCAGAGGCAGATTCTCTGTAACGGCAGGATGGAGACATTTCCTCAGTTGCACAGATACTGAATTCAGGCACCAGACTAGACACGACTTTTAGAGTCTGAGGGGAAAGAACAAAAGAGGTAGAGGGGAACAATGAAACAGCAACGATGCCAAAAAATGAAAAAAAGAAAAAATATCAATGCAACAGTCCATTTAACCTGACTGAGCTGGAGGGGATGTGTAGAGAAGTACGGTAGAAAATACCAGAAACGGTGTACCACAGCTGTAGATTTATACTTAAAAAGATTTTAGTCTGTAACTGTGACAGAGGTTATTTAGGTTATTTAATAAAGTGTTAAATAATCAACTCGACTAAGTGTTTTTTTTTCATTCATTTTAAATATAATTTAAAATAAATTACATTACAAAACAGCCAAATGAATGTTTTTGCTGTTATCATAGTGTATTTTATGAAGAGTTTGGAAGAAAAATAATGAATTAAATAACAAATAAGGCTGCAACATAAAATACTTTTTAGATGTACTGTAACCTCCAGGTGCAAAGACACAATCAATAGGGGGCGGTAAATCTCTATGTTTTTACTGATGCTTGTCTCTGAGGTGTACATGCATTATTTATTATTCATTAGAGAATTTAACCTTCTTACCTGACAGATGAGAGCAATGGGATCTTTGAAATCCCCCTGACAGATAGCACAGACGTCACCAGCTTCGCTGCACAGCTGAGTGCTGGCCCTGACTCCGTAACTCTAAAGTGGACCAAAAAACCACAATCAATCGACCTGAAACTATGAACATTAATTAATTTCTTTAAATTCCTGTTTAAATGAAAAACGCAACAAACAATAGAATGTTATTAATGGATGTGTGCAGGAAAGTTAAATGGGCTGAGGCTGACCTGGGAGCTGCAGAGCATTACCAGCGCCTTGCGTATTGCAGATAATCGTCCACAAACATCAAAGGACTGCAATTAAAAAGGACAGAGAGTAATTAGTTTTAAACTTTAGTGATCATTAAAGATGCTCACCAGCTGCATGTGAGAATGCTAACAACTGGGGATGTCCAGGTTTTCTGCTGCATTGAGACATTTAAATGTTTATGTTGGCGAAAAACAAAATTACAGATAAGGAGTTGCAGCAGGAATAGATGTGGTAAACTAATACCACTTATCTAAGCAACCTTTTCTAAGAAAGCTTTCTCCTCTGCTATTCATTTCCTCTTTGTTCTCGATTCTGATATGATAAAAATATCAGGTTTGCTTCTGTGTCTGTTTAGATGAGGAGTGAGTACAATTACATAAGTGCTTTAGTTATTCAAGTAAAACTGAAATATTGCTAAAGTATCTCTTGGATGCTGTAAGATAATTTAATCAGCTTTAAAATATGTTATCTGATATTCAGAATACATTATACAACTGAAACTGGATATTTACATACAATGTATATTTTTCTCTTTTTCCTTTATCTCCTAAATTTTAAAACTTTACCTAAGCAGTAAGTCAAGTTGCCTCTTAAACTGTAAGACTTGGGTCAGATTTTGTGCATTTTCTTCCACAAGATTCTTAAAATTGCTTGCTCAAATTTGGGCCCATTGCTCTTGGCAGAATTGGTGTCACTGGGTCAGGTTAACAGGATGTTATGCTTGCACACTTCTTTTCACCTTCACACATTTTCTGAGACCGATTTTTTTGTGACAGTGACTTCAAAATACTGACTTTGTTCTCATTAAGCTGATTTATAAATTGATGATATGGATCATACGGGCCATCTATCAGTGGTCAAGCGTAAACTTTCTGGCCTTGAGATGTTGCTTCAATATTTCTACATTATGTTCTTTCCCTATGATACCATCTAATTTGTGAACTGTATTGGCCAATCCAGCAGAAACGCACCCCCACACAACATGATGTTGTTCCGTATTGTCGGAAAGTGACTCCAAGTTAATTCATGGGAAATTTGTCAATTTGACGATTTTCTTTTATGGTGTGTAAGAAAATCCGCCTTGGGAAGCTGAAATACCTATGCACACCACTACTTGGCACGCTATTGGTTAGCATTAGTAAAGCAGCCAATCTAACACTTGTTCCACTGTGAGTATTAATGCATTTGAACTATTAAAACAGACAGTTGTAAGAATCTTTAGACGGGTTCTCCAGGATTTTAGCTATTGTAAAGGTGACTGTGGTTGCTACTTTTCGAAAATACTAGGGCTCCACAAACATCACAGTCTGAATGTTGTTCTCAGGCTAGCGGGTTTCCCTCTTCCAGCAAATGTAATACTAATCTTTCAGGCCAAAACCTTCAACCTTAGCTTTTTCAGAACACCTGACATGTCTCCAAAAGGGTCTTTGTCCCTGGCTGAATTTCTACACTGCAATGTTTTTTTATGTATGTTTTATGGAGTAATGGGTTATTTCTCTCTGATTTGCCTTTCTTTCTATGATGGTACATGACTTGTTGTACTCTGGACAAATACTCTCTCTTACCAGCTTCTGTCAGCATCTTTACAATGCTGTTGGAGTTGACAGAGACCTGGACATTCAATAACAACATTGAATGTCCAGGCAACTATATGATGCCTGGACATTCCTGGTGCCCATCCTTCTATGTAACTGTTTGAACACATAATCATGGAACACATTCATGCATCTGGAATATTTACCTCGTGGATGAGCCAGACATGGGGAGGTTCACCATGCTCTTCTAATATGTCATTACTTTTGACTTTGTTTCATGATCTCACACAATGAAGCAGTGTGCTTAGGAGTGTTGTCCTAAAATATATCAACAGGCGTGTCTCCATTAGACTCAAAAGTTGGGAATTTTGAATCAGAAGCCTTGATGTTATTTTCTGGGCTTTCCAGATCGCTTACAGGCAAATTCTCTCACTCATTATTTTGGCATTCAGGAAGCATAAATAGTTACGGTCATCCTGGCTGTCCTAAAAGGGAAAAGGTTAGTCAGAAAGTAAAAAAAAAAAGATAATGTCTTTTAGCACAGTGCATGTAAACATCTAGCTTAGGTTGTATGTTTAAAGCTCTTGTTATAATTGTTCACAGACCAAAAGTGAATCAACCTGTCTGCACTTTTTGATGCTTTGCATAAGATAAATGGTCGTTGAACTGCTTCAGGCTTTGCTTTGTCATTTTGGCTGCTCTACCAAGTATAACCAAACTGTTCTGCTGACATTAAACTAAAAGCTAAGCTACATTGCATTATCACTACAATGCTGGAGCCCAAAGATTTCTCATGTGGTTTTCTCCAGCACAAAAAAAACAAAAAAAATAATAAAAAAAAACACCTAGAAGAAAAACAGCCTTCTGTGTGGAGGTTGTTATGGGAAATTAAACAAGAATATAAACCTGGGCCTGTTGTGGTTATCCTCTCTTTACTTTCAGTGCATTCTGCTCACGTCTGCAGGGACCTGTCTGAAATGCTGAATTTGATGAGCAACACAAAAAAAAACCCACAAAATTTTTAGTAGCATTGTAACAGACAATGGTTTCACGGTTTCATTGATTTCATTTTAGAAGTGTCAGAAATTCTATGTTATATTTTTAATCCATAATTTTGTTTTATTTATCCATATAACAAATACTAAGTAATTAGATTTTTCATTTCAGATTCTTAACAATAATGAAGTAATTTTATGTTTTATCTTTTTGGCTACGGTTGAAGTTTGCATCAAGAGTATGCAAACTGATATGCACAACACAACAATTTTCAGATTCAAGTAAAAGAAGTCATGCATCACGTAAATGATGCATGACTTTTAGTGAAGCTTTTTCTTAAGCTAACTTTAAAACATTAAATGTTTAAAGGATATGAGCGCTTTTCCAAACTGTCTGCATTTCTACCACCTAATAAAAAAAACATACAACATTAATATTTAAAACGTTTTGACCATTTCACTTTCAGAGCATTTATTTGAAAATTGCTCGTTTTCTCAGAAACCTTCCTCCCACTCAACTCTACAGCTCCCAGATCTGATTATGTTTATTTTAACTTTATAGTTGTTCAGTTATCTAACTGACTAATACAAAGCTGACTAAACAATACATATGGATCAGCGAATGCTAATATCGAAACACTACTATGCCTTGATATTGGAAAACACCTCTTTCACTGCACAGGAAACTGTCCATCTGATTCAGAGCAGCAGCTGCTGAATCACTGCTTGGACCAAGATGACTGTCATGCACATATGCATGACAATACAAACCCCGTTGTAACAATAACCCTTGCATAATCCAGGGATTCATACGTTCGCGTTTCATGAACTCACCACTCTTAACGGATATTTGACTCAGAGCTTTAAAAATACTTTTAAGTGTCTTTATTTGAACAGAACTAGCTGTGATCTCTTGCTGCAAGTTGGTAACTTCCCCCTGTGTCCCACTTCCACCTCAGAGCATTTCAGTTTGGCAATCCATTCTGGCACTAAAGATTATCATAGATTCTTTAAGGTTTTAGGTCAGATAAGCTTGTTGGTCAATCAAGAACAGAGATGACACAGTCATTAAGACTAGACAGTGACACTGATGGCAGGTGTCAAGTCTGGCTGGAAAACAAAGTCAACTTGTCGGCAGAGGGAAACATGACCGACTCCAATATTTCCTTGTAGGTTCCCAGTGGTTTCACACTCAAGCAACTTTTATTCTGTGCCTATCCACTCTTCCTCCAGACTGTGAGATCTTATTTTTCCTATTTAAATGTAAATTTGATCTCAGGTTTACCTCCAGCAGCCTTCCACGTAATGTGTACATACCACACCTTGGCCATTACGTTCGATTTCTCAATTAAAAGTTCCTTCATGTAATATTTTAATTATCTGAGATTTTGAATGTGGGGTTCCATCATGAATGTGAGTGAATATCCTATGCAACTGTAGTTGAGGATAATTCCAAATCAGGCCTAGTCCAAGTCTCAGACTCAAGTACCTATCCCTGCTTTAGCCTAAAAACGCAGCTGAAATCTAAAAATGAGTGTTTGTACTTCATAAGATTTGCATGCAAAGTACCAAAACAACACCCTTGCTCCCAGGTTCTGCTTACCTTGCAGAGGCTGTAAATGATGATGAGTGTCGCTCCCAGGAAGTAGCTGTTTGACGGGTCTTCGCCCATGATGTACTTGTACCACAGCTGCACTGGCACGAGAGCCCGAAACAGCTGGCTCAGCTCCTCAATCAGAAGGTAGAACTTACCCTGGAAAACCAAACAAAATGAACAACTACTGTGATAGATGAGAAACCCAGAAATCAGACAATATGGATTAGTTAAAGCAAGTTTTTCATAAACTTTTTGAAAATAATACACCAAATTGATAATAGATTTTCTTTGTTTGAGCCGTCAGAAACCCAGAAAGAGCTCAGTAGCTTCAGGGCCTTCTTCTATCTAGTCAAGAGCAGTGTGGTATTAAAAGCTTAAAACAGCACGCCTCCGGCCCAAACATGGCCGCTGTCCAGATCTCAGCAGCTTCACAGCAGTACAGGCAATTTCCCTTCACTGCAAGGGAAACTGGCAGCGCCTCTTTCCACCTGCTACCCCTGTGCCCATTTTAAGCCCAGCCCTACGGGGGCTCGGGAACTGTCTTTAAAGGGACTCCCTCCTAATAATCAGAAAAGAAACACTCTTCTGTCCCTACAGCTACAAAGTGCATTAAGTGAGTTGGGGAGATTAAGGGAAAAAAAACAACAGAGGTGGGTAAATGAAGGTAAACTTGATTCCCCACTGGCCCCTGTGGCATCCCAGCTTGCATAATGACTTCATGCACGGGAGAAGACAAAGATTGATGACTGTGGGTAAAGAGGCACAAGCAGCCAGGTCGGTAGGGGAGAAAGACCTCTGCTAACTGCTAATTCATCTTCCTTATTGTTCGGCTTTGCCTTACGTCCCACAGTGCCAATCATGCCCACGCAAAAACTGTCAAATTTAAAGTTTGGACACAAGCCAGTCACTTTGAGGAAGCTGCACTTCAGGCCCTGTTTGAGTAGTTTCCTGCCTCTTATATTTTGTGTGGTGGGCATATCTGTGTTTTACTTATAAATGCATTGGTTACTAAACAAAGAAACCATGAAAACAAAGCTTTTTTTTTTTTTCTTGTAGGGGAATTAATTTGTGAATCTCACAAAGAAAACTACAACAGCAGAAATGAGTTCAAGTCTCTCCTTGTGGAATCTTAGACACTGTTATTTTGTAATAGTCCAATTTGTGTTTGCACTATGCGTAGGATCGCCTATTTCCACAGGTTTTTCATTCATCTAGATCAAAGTTAATCGTTTCACAAGGATGTAATGGGTTTTTTTTATTTACCTTTACAGGAAACCAGCAAGAGAAAAAATGGCAAATAATGTTGAAGGGCAAATATATTTTAGAGCCACAAAATACATAAATTAAATATCTGAAACATAAATAAATTACAGTAGGCATTCCATTATTATTCAAACAAGAAATTTCTAAAACACTTTAAAAAAAATAAAACATGTGGTGCACTTAAAAAAAAATCTCTCAACAGGGTGTCGATCTGTTTCTCCAAACTACCAATCTGACATTTCTCCCACTCAACGGATCACAACAAATTGTCTTATGTTTTACATTTTTGTAAATATGCATGTAGATTCTGCACTGATGCCCAGATTTTGCTTTGTGGCCCCTCATTGGTTTCATAACTTTTTCATTATAATAAATGCAGAGATAGTAACAATCAATTATGTGTTATGGCAGTGGTGTTTAAAATGTTTTGCCATGTGGGCTGAAGCTGTTAAGTTGAAAGTTCCTCCAGGCCAATAAATTAGATTTTTTTTTTTTTTTAAAGAAAAACATGTTTGTTTTACATGCTTAACACTAAATTAAACAGAATACTTCCATTAAATGCTTGTTAGATTTTTTTCAAGAAAATTAGTCTTTAATTTATGTTACACCTGAAATATAAGAAAGACATAATTTCTAAAATGCTAGGACCAATTTTCATAAAATAAACAGTGGGTGTTTAAACAGTCTGCTTGTTGGCTGAACTGAAACCACTCTTGCATTGCAGTCTGGGGCCACACAAAACCCTTCTGCACTTTGGACACCCTGCACTAAGCGATCACGTGAAATTATTTGCGCAGTAAAAATACTTCGCTTTAATGCAACAAGTAATAAAATTGACACATTGCATTGATCTTTTTAAAGCGGATATGTGCTGACTGCAGTCATTCGTTAGATCTTTAGTGAATCCCTGGGTTGTGTGCAGTAGAGAGATTTAAACACTAATAATGAGCTTTCATGAGGTTTAATGTAGAAGACCTTACAGAGGATTTCTAATATATATATATATATATATATATATATATAAAATGACCTGATACAACAATTTGGGATTTTCCAACACTTAAACACTCCTTTGTATGCTTTTAAACCCTGTATGTGTGCACGTGTGTGTGTGTGTGTGTGTGTGTGTGTGTGTGTGTGTGTGTGTGTGTGTGTGTGTGTGTGTGTGTGTGTGTGTGAGTGGAGGAAACAGGTAATGGTCCAGCTCCAGGGAGGGATGACCTCACCCCTGTAACTCCCTCGTGGCTAAATGAGCTCAGTTGCTTGCTGAAGTGGTTCTGATATGCCTACAGGTTTGTTTATCAGTGGAAAATTTAATCCTAATACTTTTTACCACCCCTCTCCTCCCTGCTACCACCGTCTACCGAGCACACAAACACACACCAACAGAAAGAATGGCACCTGTATGGAAATCAACGTGAGTGTGTGTCTGCAGACATGTTCCTTTTGCCTCAGGCTAGAGGAAAAGTCTCAAGCAGACATCAACATGAAAACAGCACACCTAAGGAGCACCATTTAAAAAGCTTATGAATACAAAACAGCTTCACACTGTGACCCTTTAGCACTTTCTTTACTCAAGGGAGAATTTCATCATAGTTTAGAAATTTTCTTTTTTTCACATTTGTGAACTCTTCACTGCTTGAAATGTTGAATTTAAGTCTTTGTCTTTAGAAGGTGAAGTAAAGAGTTCGCTTATGTGCAGATGTGTTTGAAAGTTGAAAATCCACTGCTAAGCGGATTAACAGAGATATACTTTTTATTGTTAAGCTCAATCAAAAAGCACTGCAGTTACATTAAAATGTATGGAAATTTAAACTGACTCCAGACAGATTCTTAGCTATTTAATATCACACCAGTTAGGTTTTGCTTTCAAGTTAATAGGAGTATAAACAAAATTGAATTAAGACAAACTAGCAGGAGTGACACACTATTAAAGCAATTTTTTATCATTCTCATTTTTTATTATGATAAATAATTTGTGAGCTACAATACATGGTCTGCATCTTTTCTGAACTAAACTAAATGAATATAAAATCTGCAAAGAAACAGCCTCCAAGAAGCTGTGCAGAAGAAGTCATAAATGTACAGAAAAATCAGATAACTGAGGAGGATTTATTTTTCTTCTTGGAAGTGGAAACAATAAAACAACGGTCCTAAAAACTGTTTTCATAGAAAAGCAAGCTTCTTTTCTTACTCTCTTTGTTTACCTGCCTGAGTCATTTCAAAACATAAGACATGTTTAATGCAGACAATTGTGCTCACACTAGCTATATTCTATTTAAAATAAGTTATGTGCTATACTAATATTAAAGGGCTCTTACCCTTGACTTGAAGGCCATGATAATCTTGGGCAGGAAGAGGATGAAGCACTTCAGGCCGATGGTGACATATTTAAGTACAAAGTCTGTGATTCCAACCACCCAGATCAGATCAAAGAAGTCAAAGCTGTTGAGACTTGGCTTTGCAAATATGAGACTAGGGAAAAACAACAACATTGAGTTAGACTACATGTGGACAGTTATTTTTTTGTCTTTTTTACTCAGCATGGTTCATTTAGAAACAAGATCAATGAAAAACGAGAAGCTTAACATAAGAAAACAAAACCTTCAAACATAAAATACTCACAGAGCATGACCGACAAAATCTGTAACACTCCCTAAAGGAAATGGAAGTGAAAATAAAACACACCATGATGGAATAACTTCAAAATAAATCAACATAGGATGGTGGATGAACACACACAGAGCTCCTACAAAAGCACTTCAGCTCCCACTGACCTGTGGTGCAGCTCCTCATGGCTGAACGTGTAGTAGATGTACACGATGTTTCCCCCGAGAAACAAGATGATCCACAGAGCAACAAGTATGGACCGCTCCTCCTTAAAGAAGTAGGCAAAAGTAACGGGGAAAATGTAGCTGAATTAGCACTGTGCCTTTTAGAGACTCATTAAGAAATTTGCAAAAGATCACTAGTTTTCAGTATAATCAGCCCAAGCCAGGAGAAAGATGGTTAGAAACCCAACAATCACATCATTTTCTGACCAGATAATGTTCCATACAAGGAATGCTAACAATGACACTCTTCGGTATGGATGCTACTACTGAGGGAAGAAGACTCAATGTTGGCAATCTTCTGTATTAGGAAAACTTGTGGAATTTTCTGAGTCAAATAAATGCTAAAGATGGTGAAAAAAAACTCCGCTTGTATTTGTTTTAAATTGTTAAAACTATAGTTTATCGGTTAAGGTACATTGTGTACATTAAGCACATGGAACCTGCTGTTGCCAGCAGTACAAACACATCCACCTTATTATTTTCTTGGTGCATCAAGACTGAAGCTTTTGTAAGAAAAAGTAAGACTTTTCTTTACAGATTCTCTTACCCTCAATGAAACTTGATGCTTGAATGTAGAGTTGGCGTAAGCAAATGTGCTAATCATTCCCACACACACAGCGATACCTGCAAAGAAAAGAAGCAACATGGCCACTAAACATAACCATCTGTTGCTACAGACCGTTTGTTGGTAATACTGCTGTAGATCAAAAAAAGATTTCAATATCGAAATACCTAGCTTGTGTTGAAAGCAGACTTTAGCCAGCAGAATGAGGATAAATGGAAAGCCCCTCTGCAGCCATGTAACCACCGCCTTCAGCTCGGACAAAGCCGGAGCCGGGGTGGACTGGTCGTCCTGTCCCTCCTCCCTGGAGCTGTGCCTTTCGGAGCTGGCTGCTGTGGTGGCCTGCTGGAGCAGTGAGGATGTCCTGTGCTGCAGGGGCTGGTGGTGAAAGTGGTGGTGGTGATGGTGGTGGTGTGGGGGCGGCCGGGAGAGGAAAGGGCCACCCTCTGCTCGATGGCTGGCTGCTTCTTCCCTGGAAGACGCAGTCATCTGGATAAAAACTTCAGGGGGAGAGCCTAGGACTAAACCAGCTGCTTGCAACTGAGCAGATGAGACGGAGCTGGAGGGGATGCCCACCAGGCCGGAGAACATCTGCTGGGGTGAAGTGGACGAATCGGGCTTCAGGCAGTCAAACACGCCACCCTCATCCAAGCTGCTCTCCGACCCCAGTGTTTGGCTTCGAGTTCTAAGTTGAAACAAATGCAGTATAAAACAATTACTGTTTAAAAAACACTTTTCCTCTTGCATTTATGAAATTAATTGGCTAAAAATACATTTAACAAATCAGATTATCCTACGTACAACAATTAGAAAAACAATCTGAAAGGAGGAGTGATCCAATATTCCTCTGGGTGATGTTAAAGACTGCAAATTCCTGATCTCAGTTGTCGCAGCTAACAGCTAACAATTAGTTATTAGGTTTTGAGCACAAATACTGTTTTTACATAGATGGTTTGGATAGCTTTTATTCCCCGTCAATGAATGAAATCACCATTTGAAAACCGCTTTCTGTGTCTGTTTGGGACACTATTGTCAAATATCAAAATTAGTTTTATGATCTGAAAATTTAAGATTTTGATCATGCTAACGGAGAAATATCCTGAAAAACACCAGTATCTTGAATGTTTTGGGACATAAAATGTGTGGAATAAAAGGTTAATTCAACCATATCTATGTTGTGGTGAAGACATTTTAAAGAACCATGGTGAAGGTAACTAAATATGTTTGAAAGGGTAAATCTGACAAGTTTGTACAAATGACAGGATAAGGAATGCCCCAAATGACATAATATCACAGTTTTTAGCGTGTATTCCTAAAAATGTAAACATAGCAACCCATGAATAAGATGCACACTGATGAGTAATGCATTATGTTAAAGAAAAGCCTCTTAATTTCAGTACTCATCCCACTGAACATCAATTTTGCATATTGGGCAGCTACTAGAACAAGATCTTGAAAATCGACCATCTTTGTTCCTTAATCAGGAATAGTAACAGAAGTTGTCAAGACCACCAAGGCAGACTAAACAATATAACGGTGTGGATCGCAGCGTCCTAGATGTCCTTTTCTCCCACCTTTCAGAGGACATGCCATCCGTGTTGCTGCTGTGTCTCCTCTGCATGGCATCACCACATGGCCCAGCCCTGAAAAGGTAAATACAAAGCAACATGGCTATTAAAGCTCATTTTTAAGGCCTCCAGCTTTACTTAGTGCATTTAATAGTTGCACGACTAGCCTACATGATTACTTTACCTGCGTTAGCTTCGTGAATTACCCTTCTGTTTCAGCTGCTGTCATAGTTAGCATGGAAAGCTCTGACTCGCTGGATGGATGATGGTGGCGATGATGCTGAGGATTTACTGCTGGGAAAACTTCCTGTATGACATCAGAGCACATCCGTGTTTGGGATTCGTGTTGATGTTGTTGACAGCTAGATGTCAGATTTCGCAGAAAAACGTAACTGTTGCTGCTATTAATGCTGGAAATTTCCGAGACGTCGCCGTCGGTGCAGATCAAAACGTCACTATTAGGAACCGTTAGCATTGTCTCATTGGAACTGCTCACCAAAACACTAATGTAATGCTAACAACAGCTAGCTAGTTAGCAAGCTAACAAAAGCGAGCTTTTACGATGAAGCACGGTTAGCTTACCTTTCTATCTTTTATTTTTATTTAGTCACTACATAATTTTAATTACCAGCTCCTCGGGAAGATTCTGTCCGTCTAAATTAAATGGGAAAAGCTTAAAAGCGCAACATGGGTTAGCTAAAAATATGCATGGAATCCACTGACAGATCAGGTTGACATTAAGTCAGCAGGCAGCTCAGGTTTTGCACCTTTTGTCGCATCGCTTTTAGTTTCTCGAAGACAGTCGGGGGACTTATACCTGAGGAGGAGGATTGATGGTCTGGACTGGCACCTGCAGAAAGTCAGAAAAGTCATGCTATGATGTTGGTGCTACGGAGGTTACTGAGGAAGCGCTGGGTGTTGGGAGTTGTCTTCGGATTGTCCCTTATCTACTTCCTCACCAGCACACTGAAACAGGTACACACACTCACACTTCACCTGAGAAAAATGGGCTGACCTTCTGCAGAGGTGAGGGGATGGTTTCGGCAGGGATGTACAATCCTGGCCACATTTATTGTTGGCAATCCAGGTACAGATGTACAAAAAGCTTTAAAAACCGTCTTTTGCAGTAGGATGTATAGGTTATATAGTATAGTTTGATTAAATCTATTAATTGCTGACAAAAATGTCTATGTTGGCAAATAGTCTTTCCTATAGGTCACTATTGTCACAATTAAAACAGGGTTGTCCTTTTCTACTGCAGGCCGCATGAAGCTAGGAACTCTAAATTAGTTAATGTCTTCTTATATGTTGTCAGTAAGTTAGTAGAAAAATATTTATATCCTATATCTATTTGTTTTCTTGTGCATTTTATCACTCACCATTTATTTATAACATTAAAAAGCAGCTGCATGGTTGCACAGTTGGTAGCACTGTTGCCTGGCAGCAGGAAGGTTCTGCATTTGAGTCACAGCTTGTGGTCTTTCTGCATGTAGTTTAGAGTTTATTCAAAGTACTGGAGATTCCTCCCACATTTAAAAACAATTAGGTTAAATTGTCTAGCCAATTATCTCTGCACCAGCTATTAGTGAACTTGTTAGAACAAGTGGTAGAAGCCAAAGGAAGGATGTTCTGAAATAGAACCAAAAGGAAAGATAAACTAAACAAAATCTTAAACTAAAAAAAAAATAAGCAAAATCTGCTTGTGAAACTAAGCAAACTTTTACTTTTTGGTTAAATGTGTTGAATATAATGCCACGTTGTTCACAGAAACATATCTGAGTCAAGACACAGTCTGCTCTTGTGTCTTTATTTTGGTTTTCTGGATTCTAGATGACAGATTTTCTATTGAAATACAAATTTAGAAAAACGTAAAAATCAAAACTGAACATGTGGGAATAATTAAAAAAACAAGTCTATAAAAATGTCAATTTTATTGTGAGTTAGACTTTGCAGAACTTGATAGGTTCAGACAATGAAAAACTGTTCTGATGGATTTCACATTCCAATGTGAAGAGACATGCATCTATTCAGCTTTTTTTTATGCATTTTTCTTTTCTTGGATGCAATTTTTTTTTTTTTGACCTCTCCTTGCTTGGATTTTGCAGGAGGAGAGATCCATTCGGGACCGCACACTGTTAGAAGTTAAAGATTCAGACCATCGCATCCCCTGGAAAGTGCGTTTCAACCTGGGTAACAGCAGCCGTCAGATTACTCAGTGTCGAAACTCCATTCAGGGCAAGATATTACTCACAGATGAACTTGGTAAATAATGTGGCCATTACGTACTATCACTACAGTGATAACATCAGCTTTTACTTATAATCAATGCTTATGCTTTCCTGTGTTTGACAGGTTATGTCTGTGAGAGAAAGGACTTGCTGGTTAATGGCTGCTGTAACGTCAATGCTCCCAGCACCAGGCAGTACATTTGTAAAAGTTGCCTGGCCAACGGCTGCTGCAGCATCTATGAGTATTGCGTGTCTTGTTGCCTCCAGCCTGATAAGGTAATCTGTCACATCAGGGCTCTACAAGATAAGGGTTAATAACCGCGACAAGAAACTTGGTTAATAACTGCAATGTGAAGCTGTTTGCACCTTTTTTTCAACATAAACTTTTAAGAAATGTTCGTAAAATGTAAGCATTCTGTTTCTACTTTTATCAAAGTCGAATATGATTTTGCATTATCTATGGGATTGTGCAAGACAAAAAACCTCAATAGTTTATCTGCTCATCTTGTGTCTTCCATTTGACCCATTTCTTATCTGTGTATTTTTACCTAGCAACCTCTTCTAGAGCGCTTCCTGAATCGTGCAGCTAAAGGTTTCCAGAATCTTTTTACGGCCGTGGAGGATCATTTTGAGTTGTGCCTGGCCAAATGTAGGACTTCTTCACAAGTACGTTATGATCCCAGTAAAGAATACTGTTGTAAAACTT
>NW_015112752.1:421540-427071 GCF_001443285.1 Poecilia latipinna | reverse complement strand
GTATATTGTATTGTAGCTTCGCTTACATCGACAAAGCATAAGAAATATGCAGTGGATATAAAAGTCTCTGTACCTTTGTAAAATGAAACGTAGAAAATGAGACCAAGCTAAGCTACAATGCAACTTTTTTTTTTCTCTATTAATGTGACCCAGGCCTTCTAAACTGTAATACCCAGTTTTGGAAGGAATTCCTTATTTTGATTTGAATTTATATGTTGGGCTGTTGTGCATATTTCTAGCAGAGTCTTAAAGGTGTTGTGCCAACATTTATTAGTGTTTGGAACTAGGGTTCCTTCCCAAAGCATAATGCTGCCACCACCATGCTTCACTGTGTGCAGTGTTCTTTTGGTGATGCGCAATGTTGTTTTTGAGCCAAACGGGGAAATTATACACATAAATGACACATTTAAGGTGGAAAAATAGTATAAATGATTTATCTTGATATCATGTTTTACACCATAATAATCACGTACTGCTTTGTGTAGACTTGTTATATCCGTGATAAAATGTGTGTTCCCTTTCCCCACAGATACCTAATGACACGTACTACCAACAGTTAGTCAAGATTTTTGCTTGAATTAGCATCTATGTAATCCAGATGAAAAACCAGGCACTAGTGGCTTTTTATCAGTAATTTCTTACAGTTGTCTCATTCATTTCCTGTGTCAAAAATTGGATTTAAATATATCTATTATATATTGACTTTATCATTCTCTGTGAACGCTTACAACATTATGGGCCTCTTAAGTGAGAAATTTGAGCTTATATTAGATTTTGATTTAAAAAAAAAGGCTAACTTTATCTACAACTCTCTCTCCTTTTGCGCAGAGTGTTCAGCATGAGAACACCTATCGAAACCCCCAAGCAAAGTACTGCTATGGTGAGAGTCCTCCAGAACTTCTACCTGTGTGAACTGGAACTACCTAGTTGGTTTAAGAAGAACAAGTGGAACCATAAATCATTTTTTTTAAAGTATTTGAAGAAGAGACTTGATAAAATAAATGCTGTTTTGGACAGTTTGGCATTATCTTTGCAGATGAAGACATTCAAAACGTCCAACCTCAGAGAGAAGGACAAATGCTGTTTTTAAACTGTATTATTTACACTTCATAAGTGCATAGAACGCTTCATACATTCATCCATGATGATCATCAGGTCTCCTGCACAGACAGCTTCCTCATTGTATTAAGAAACTGGTTTAATCTTAACATAGCTGTTTTCTTTGTGGACAAAACTGAAATGGCTAATGTGTTGGTGCTTTTGTGTGTATTGCATGCATATAAAATGGATATTTAATAAAAAGTGACTGTGAAACAGAAACATTTATAGTCGTTTCCTTTGTGGTGACTGCTGACGGTAAATGTTGTTGTTCAATGCAAAGTTTAAAGTACCATAAAAGAGTCATGCAAGTCAAAAAATCTTGAAATGACAACTTTATTGATACAACAAAAAGTATACATATACTTTCCAAATCCATGAATGTGGATCAGCACATTGACAAAATTAATTTAAGTCTGGAGAAACGTTACACATTTTGAACACTAATGTAACAGTTATGCAAAAGAATAAATGGCAAAGAATGAATTCATCACCTGATGTGATGAGGATGAGACCAGAATTAATCATCTCATGTTTTACAATATTGCTTTATTATTTCTTTGATGCAAGGCTGGATACCCATCTGGCTGCAAATTTCCCTGCCCAGTTTGTTGATTAAAGGCTAAACCAACAACCCTCAGAAAGCGATTCTTCCAGATGAACTTTTCCCCTCAGGCAGTTTGGTCTTCTCACAAGGGATGGGTGACCAGAGCAAAACAATTAATCACTGTGAAGGCTAAGAAAACACTCTTCTGTAATTAAGTGAATTAGAACTCCTTCTCAAGTTGATTAATTACAGCCACAGAGAAATGTGTCGATTGCTGGAGGTTATCAAATTTAATAAAACAGTCATTTCCGATATAGCTTGTATGTAGCAATGTCTTAATTTTAGTAAACTGGCCCATGTAGGTGAAATGATGCACAGGAAGTATAGAAAAATCCTAACCTAGCATAATGTTAGCTTAACAGCAATACTTAGAAGTATGATAATATTCCTTTTAGCAAGTAATCTCTTCCATTTTATTTTGAAGTTTGCCACTTTTATTATAATTTTAAGTCTTGGTTTGGAAATGTATCCTTAGTATTTTTTTCTGTATTGCTATGCTAAATGGCAGCTATTTATTTTCTAAATTAGACCAACTGCTTCTGAACTGTGCTCCTAAAAGATAAATATGAGTCATATTGGCTGTTTGATAAACACAAGTTTATGTAAGTTGTACCATTAGAGTTGTCAGTTTACTTTAAAATTATTATTATTATTATTATTATTATATAACCTACTTTCAATTATTATAGTCTTACAAAGGTAAAAAAAAATGCTGCATTAATGTAAGTCACTAATGGTGAAGTTAAAGGCACTAGTTGTAATCAGATCAGCATTTGAAACAAACTATTTTCAGATGAGATCACAAATAATGTACACTGCCTTCTAGGTATTTAGAATCAGTGCTACTAGCATGAAGGGTCTTTTTGCTAATCTGTCTGGCCTTTCTATCTGGAATTATATGCTGCAGCCAACCTAGATATTTCTCGGCTGACATCAACAGAGTATGGCTCCACTGTTTCCTCTCAAAACCATACTCAGGCTTCTTGGGTGGCAATATTTTCTTTGGACATTCGGCCTTGAAAGACAATCTCACACACCCTTTAAGCATCTTGACTTGTTCAATTGTTTCTCTAAGCATATTGTGAAGTGAGATATTTGTGGGATTCAGATCATCCTTCTGATCCTCCAAGATTTTCTCCAGACCTTCAGCCATGAAAGTGAGGCTACACAGGACTTTTGATGCATTGAGAGGAGAGTTTAGGTGAACCTCCAGCTCAGGGAATCCAGGCGACCAAGTACCAAGGTGTTCCCCATTGGCTTTGTCCTGAAAGAAAGGTCCATTACATACATTAATAATGTTGTTCATTACATACCAAGGCTTATGGACACTTTGCTAATGTCTTAAATGTAATTTCAACATGATCTTAAAGTTAACTGACTCAGTTACTAAATCAGGAAGTATTTCTTTCATCAAAATGCACCTTCTGTCCACTCATGAGGCTCATTAACCGACATCCCATTCAAGACTTGAGTCAGTTAAGATTCAGAGTGCTGATAAATACTCTGAAAATATCCACAGTTACATTTAGTTTACCTTTGTAAATACTATGCTGGTGGCATGGCAACAAAAAAAATATACACTGTGCTGTGATGTACTGAGCAGAATATTCACAACACTTATTTAAATTCTGATATTTTAAATGAAGGTTTTGTCACATATTTCTTATTTTTCTTCCTGTATATGTTGCATTTAAACAGTGACATATGCATATTAAAATAAATTTTTACTGTGCATATTAAAAATGCATATTTTTATTATGCATTTTTATTAAAATACATATTTTACGCATTTTTTGCTTAAACAAAAAATGCATAGTAACAGCTTTAAAATGCAACCGATTAACTTTGAAGCTAAAAGAATAATAATAAAAAGAATTTAAAGTGCATTAAAATGGCAGCAACCTAAAAGCAAAGCAAACCATTCTTGCTGATATGAGCACTAGAGCATACTTACAAAGTTTAACAAGGTGCCTCTCATCTGGTGTCTTGTGAGATTTGCCATATCTTTCAGTTTGCAACTTTCTCCAGCAGTGCGTTTTGTTGCAGCATTTCTTGCCACCAAGCCCTCCACCAGCAGCACCATGCAGGCGCATGCCACCCCAAGCAGACCTGCAAATGTCAGTGCACAATTTCAACATTTTGGAACAATGTTGAAATTGTTCCAAGGAAGTATATCTGCAAGGAAGTATATTAAATTATACTGTAGATGCAACTGTATCAGTGGAAATAATAATAAAAAAAAGTTAATGGCATACAGTACCTGCTCCGTCTTTCATTTTTGTTGGGCACAGAGTTTGAAACGATGGATCAATAAAGAAATGTCAACTCAATCAAACAGAATCATATGTACATTTATGACCTGGCTAAAAGAGGCGTGTGCAAAATGTGCTGAAGATAAACTCCCCCTATCTCCAGTCATGTCCTTTTTTGCAAACATAAAAGTGATACTCCTATCAGCACAGGGTTCATTCATTAAGTCAGCATCTTACCATGATTTTTGTCGCTTCCACTGAAGGAAATACTGCAAATGACACAAAAACACTATGAACTTCACAAAACTGTCTCAAACTGAACAGTGGTGCAATTTTAACATTTCTAACATTTTTGTGTGTTTTTTTTTTTTTTTTTTTTTTTTTACTGCTAACCAGAAATCCAAAATTTGCATCAAGTCTCTTCAACGTCAGCTGATTTCTAGGTACTTTTATGGCGTAAGATTTTCGCTATGATTGATTCATTACCTTTCCGATAGGCCTCTGCTTCCTGTGCGTCTTTGCAACTTACCACAAGTTAACTAGAAGTATTACTTCAATAAAATAGCTAGTGAAAGGAAGACCACTCTGACTCACAAAGCATGCTGACAAGATCATAAACTTGAATGCATTTATCTAAAATCTAATGCCTTTACAAAGGCTGAGACTGTTGCTGTCCATTTTCGTAAACAGAAAACACACACCTCAAAATTTAATTGCAAAATGTAATTTATAGAAATGCAAAATATGAATGCTACAATGTTGGGCATTCATAATTTAAAGCAATAAATCCTAAGTAAAAACAATTAGAGGTAAAAACAAACAGAAACACTTGCTGCTTCAATGAGAGTGCAAAAAGCTGTTTCAGGAGCCTCACCTAGTAACTGGAACATACCACCTTCTGAGTATGTGGGTAGCTCAAACACATAAATATCCCTAAAATAATACAAAATGATCATTTACAAAAAAAAAAAAAAAAAATCCCAAGTCACTGACACCAACATTTTTGAAAGATTTTATTGTTAGAAAGTCCAAAACATACCTTTTGACATTTTGACTGTAGCTCCCTCTTCACTGTAATGGACCCAAATGATGCAAACCTGTTTTCACTCATCTCTTGATTGAGCAGATGATTTACACTACAGTCAGAAAAACATGACTGAAATGAGCAGAAGTAGAACAGAAATACTAGTGCTTGGTAATGTTTGGTAATGAAGCACTGTAAACATTATAGAAAGGAAGGTACAGTCTTTTCTCCAGTCCAACTCCTGTTCATTACAATATACTTTCCCATTTAGCGCTATGTGAAAATTATAATAATTGTAACGGCAATATAGTTTTATTTTTTTCATGCCATTAAAATAAGTACATTTGGGAAGTACTCAGTGTTCAGGTTGCTACAACATGCCTACAGGTCTGTTTAAAAGTGAGTAAAGCTTAAAGTTCTTATATTACCATTGACTGCATGCAAATGCACTGGGAGACTGCACACTGTTTCAAAATAAAACATTAAGAATAATTGATTAAATGTATCACCCTACAGAAACTAAAATCAAGGAATTTTAGGTTGTATATAT